>NC_137743.1:37291477-37441477 GCF_963264785.1 Psittacula echo | reverse complement strand
CGGTAACAGCAGTGCTCCTTATGTCCAAGCTACTGGCCAGGCAGGCGCAGATCAGCAGGCCACACTGCGCAACCTGTTTCTTTGGCGGTACAGATTTGGAAACGGCAGATATAGCTCACGAGGGGCAGCCGCTCCATTCGCACCTATCAAAACAACAGGCAAGGCTGCCACGCTTTCAACTAGAGGAGCAGAGCGGGCGAGAGGCAGCACCACAGTGAGTGTGAAGGGATGCCGTGCTGCATCTCGACAAGATGGGGTG
The DNA here is from genome assembly GCF_963264785.1 of Psittacula echo. Taxonomy (NCBI): domain Eukaryota; kingdom Metazoa; phylum Chordata; class Aves; order Psittaciformes; family Psittacidae; genus Psittacula; species Psittacula echo. Next base: position 37,441,218 of record NC_137743.1, on the reverse strand, counting down.
AAGGTAGTCCAGAGTTTGCGGCCAGGTGGCTCCTTCAGTCCAACCTCTTTTTCTCTGTGTCTTAAGAAGGGACTCTTAAGCATAGTTTTCACTTTGAAACTGTTTTTCCTTTTTTTCTTTTTTTTTTTTTTTTCCCTTTATTTTTCCCCTTTGGAAATTTGATCTCATGATATGACTAGTATTGTTAGGTGTCTCACTAAAATGTCACTTATTGCCATCCCCTTTTTCGTGGGGTCCTAAAAGCATCTTTATGGTAGATGTGGTGGAATTCAGTCACTTAGATGACTGACCACATTAAGAGTTACCCTGTTGTATTCGTGTTATCCTCCAACTGCTCCAAGACCTGAGGAGCTTCTGGGATGCTTCATGCAGTGTCTCAGGTGCTCTAAAACATATTAAATGGCACTAGATGCATGGTATTTTAGTAAATATATTTACCTGGTGTAGCTGAGCATTTCTTATTTTATCTAGAGGCTGTATCTGCAGGCTTGCAATCTAGCTTACTACCTTTTGCTGTCAGGGGTGAGTCATGTTCAATCCCCTACACTGTGTTCCACTACCAAAGGGTTGGGTAAGGGGCATGAGGAATTTGGATGGTCGTAGGGAATGTTGTCCCAGCACATCTCGACAAAAACTCATTATGGAAATATTTTGACCTATAACTACAGATCTTTTGATGTATAGAGTACAGCTGCTACCATGGCTGGTGGCTTGTCTTGGATATGAACCAGCTCCATGCTGAAAACACCAGGTAAGTAATCATTTTGTGTTGACTTAGCTTTGTTCCACTGGTTTTACTGCACTATTTTCAATGGAAGATGCCCTTTACAAAACTGAATGGCTCCTACACTATGTTAAACCCTGGTAAGGGTTTGTTATAAGCTTTAATCGCTGGCTACCTGTTACTATGTAGAATACAGAAAAGCCCTCCATAATCACATCGGGCAGTACAGAATAATAATTATTTTTTTTGTTATAAGCATACTATTTGTAATAACTTATGGGCATTCTTGAATGTATAAATATCAAGGCTTTTCCAAATATTTTAACTATCCCTCCATGGCAAATTGTCTTTAAATACTGGCAGGTTTTTTTCTTTTTAACATTTACTTGTGGACCAAAAACACTTGCAGTCTATTGCCCCTGGCCTTCTGTGAGAATGTTAGTTAGCAATGCTCATAAAAACTCAATTCATCAATGTGAACATAATTTGCTATGAACAGAAAGCTCACAAAAGGGTGAATTTGTCAGATAGACAGGTGGCCTGAGATCTCTCCCTGATACTGAACGATATGAATAATAGATTCTGGTAAATGTATGCCAAGACTTGAGCTGTAAACACAGCTGCCTCCATTCCCGTCCAGAATAACAGCTTCGAGAACGAAAGCACGGGAACCACAGTTCCACCTGAGGACTAAGCCTGTGCACGTACACACACACACAAACACACACAAATGCAATGTACTTGCAGGCTCACAAAGAAAATAAGCCCCAGAGAAAGGACATAGCTGTTTCCAGCTCCTTTTGCAGACCCTTGCAATGAACGAATTTTAACATGTGTGGAGAGCAGAAGGAGGGAATAATAGAAAACATTTAAAATATATTTTAAAATGTATTCAGTCACAGAAATAAATCTTTCTGTGATCCAAAGGAAAAAACCCCAAACCCTCAGCTGGCTTTTGTAGGTAAAGAACCTAGACATAAGACCAAAAAAGAAAAAAGCATCATAGTGTCACAGCTGGACATGAAAATAAAATTACAGAGCTTTTTTTTGCTTTGATACTACTCCCAAAAATTAGTTAACTGTAATGATCCAAGCTAGACCTGCACGAAGGTTTTTGGTGTGGGCTTTTTTGTTGTTGCAGGTTATTTATATTCATTTATCTTGCATTTGGTTGTAGCTGGGGTTTTTAGGCTTAAATCATTAATTGCTGTCCACAGACTAAGTTAGAAAGATGTTATATGTGCAAAAATGACTTTCCGGCTTTTCTACTGAACAGCTTCTGCTGTATGGTTGCACAACTTTACTTTAGAATAGGCAGAAGTCTGTTCCAGGCAATCCAAATGACCAGCAGTACAAAATGGTCGCTGTAATGTTTGGAGACCAGCGGGAAGGACCTAATCCCTGGTCAGGCCTTCTAGGACAGTGTCATATGGGTAGGATGAAAAGGACTATGGTATAGTGACTTTACATTGCTGAAAAAGAAACCAAACCAAGTCTTAAAATGGAACCCACTGGGGCCAGCCACATTCATTTTGAAAGCACGTTAACAGTGTAGTACAAATGCTCTGATGCAGTTGACTTTGAAAGGCAAACGGGTAATGTATTGCAGAAGAGAATGGCTGTCTGAAGTGCTTGTTTTGGGCTATCACACATTTTTATTTCTGAAGTTCTAGCTGAAGACTCAGCTCTATTCTTTGCAAGGTCAGGATTTAATATATTTCCCCCCTTATAGGTATAAAACAAAAGACTTTTCCCATGCTAGAATGCCTTATTTTAGGGATAAGGCAGGCTCCTTGTTTGATTCTTCCCTGGCAGTCATATAGCCAAGGAAATGAACTCAGAATTCTATCATCTGAAGTTCATACATGTTTGTTAATATTTGTTATTTAGGAAGGATGCTTCTCTGTAATGAGTTGGCTAAGGTGAGAGACATGTAACAGTGAATGCAGAACCAACACATTGAAAAGCTCCCAAAATGTGACCGCATATGAGATATTAAAGGCAAAATGGAAGTTCTGAACAAATGAAATCACTGTCAGAATAATAAAAGAGAAATGAGCTATGATTTAATCTGTTTTCTAGCAGAGTCACAGAGGAGCTATAATAAAAGCTATTTGCAAAGTTCAGAATCATTTCCCATGCAAAGCCATCCACACACACTATATGACTTTGGACAAATGGATGGGGTCTTGGCATTGCCAAAAAGTTGTATGTGGATAGTTTACTATTAGTTTTAAGTTTGTTCACCTAAATTTCCCAGTTGGCTGCAATTTAAGCTTCCTCCCTCTTTGAGATGGCACATGAACTTGTGCACCTGGCTTTCTCCCTCTATTATTGGTATATCATCTTCATCCCCTTCCAATTACAAACTGCAAGTATAAAGGACAAACAGAAAAAGAATAAAGTCACATCATAGGATGCTTATCTAACCTGCTTTTAAACCATGCATGCTATAAATGAGAGCACAGCAAAAGATGTATTGTGTCCTCATTGGAAATGCTTGTTCTGTTCTTCTCCTTGGAACAATGCATGAAGTGCAATCCCAATTACTGTGCGGCTCTATGTCTGTGGCATTGGCTCTGCAAGCAGTGTGTGAGGAAGAGACATGCAAAAGGGACACAAGGATGGATGAAGTGAGCATATAAATGCCTGTTTCCTCCCTTCAGAAGGAATATATGGCAAGCAATAAAATAATGATGAAGATATACCTAGAGTTATGCACAGAGGTAATGAAGCAGCTGCTCTGTATACTCCTCCTTTTAAAGCATGTAAAAGCAACTTAAGGCTGTTGAAAATACTGATCGTTTCTCTGTGTTATTTGTTGCATTTCAAAGTGGATATATGTTGGACAGCTGGAAATAGGACTGAACCAAAGGGAAGAGAACATGGAGCAGAGCTGAGCTGACCTTTCTCTAGGCTGTGGAAAAAAATTCCGCAAAGGCGGAAAACGACATCATCCACTGATAACCACACAAGCAGAATAACAGCAACTGAGCTGTGTGTAGATCTTCCTCATTTTGATTCAGTGCCTTTTACTGTAAATAGATTGAGGCACAGCAAAGGGAGAAAAAAAAAGAGAAAATGTGATTCCTGCAGTACGGCATCCACTCATTTAAAACTGGTGGATATCTGTCGTGGAGATTGAAGAGCAGCATGGACTCCATGTATATCTATAAAGGATCCCTGTCCATCAGAGGGACTGGTGACACACAGATCTCCTACTACTATGGAAAGGAATTAACTAACATCAATGGGAAAAGCAGCAATGACAAAGAGATGTAGGACCTCCCTGGCTCCCTAGAGCCTGATGGCATTGCTAGGAGGTTTCCCTCTAAATGTTTTGGTATGTGCTTATAAGTTATCACCTGTTCAGGATCATGTCTATTGGAAATGCAGTTTGATACGATCATTCATCATGAAGACGTGGTTATGACCAGTAATAAATGAACTCCTGAACTTCATAAGGGTGGGCTCTGTCCTCTATGAGAGAGGCTCTTTCAGATCTGCCTGTGTTGCTCAGCAAAGAGCTCTGCAAAAAGACACCTAGGATTCATGTACACAACCATCATGCAAGTCTCAAAATGCAAAAGTAGGCAAAACACTTATCTGCACCCAGATCTCTTGTTTGTCTTTGCACAAATCTCTCCCTAAAACTCCCAGTTCCAATTGCACCCACCTTCCTTGCCTCACTTTCCTCTTTGCTTGTCAGTCTTTTACTTTTCATCAAATATCTCATGCCCTCAATTAAAAAAAAAAAAAGAATTACAAAGTGAAAGATTTATTCAGTAGCAAAAAAGCCATCATCTGGCATATGAGTAAAGTGAAGAATCTTATTCTTTTTGCATTTTACTGGACATGGGAGTTACTATGCAATGTGATAAAATAATTCTCCTGCTGCAAAAGCACAACCATACAGCCAGTGTGAGTAACCAGCAAAACCCAAAGAAGTCAAATAAATATAGATGTATTGCCTGTATGTGGGAAGGCCTAATATGTGGAGAAGACAAATACTGAGCTCTATACTTCTAGAACTGTAGTCCAAAGAGTACTTGAATACAAAATATGATTTGTATTTATATTAATAAATTAATCTTCATAATACTATCTAGTCTTTCTTTCTGATACAGCTCCTTATTTTCACCTCCATGCATCTACATGGTTCCCTAATTATTTCTAATTATTGTACCACCATCAACAATAACATTAGTCAGGTAAGCTTGCCATGTCATTTCTGCATGTGATACAGCTAACTCTTCTGTTTCCATTGCAAGTACATTACCCATATAGTAAATGTGTTTACAAAGGAAATAGTATGTAATGAACAACATTTTATGAGCAAGTAGATGCATGATTATTTATGACAAGGAACATACTACATAGCTCACAGAGTGCAAACTGATCAAGAAATAGGATGCATACATAGATTTTCTGATTTTTTGCATCTTCCCAGAAGTAACAATAAAACTACATGGCTCTACAAGTAAGAAAGCCACAGGAGAATCCCTATGCATAGAGGAGTCCTTTGGAGACTTAAAACTGCCACACTGGTTTAGTGTGAAGTGTCCCTGCCCATGGCAGGGGATTGTAACTAGATGATCTTAAGTTCCTTTCCAAACCTAACTCTTCTATGATTCTATGATTCTGAAGTTATGACTTGGAGCCAGCTCAGCTAGACCTCAGCTTTTAGTCCATAAACTTGCAAGACAGACTTGCCACTGTATCCAAGGTCTAATTAGGACCAAACATTCAGCAGAGTGTTAACAAAAAACATAAAAAAGCAAATATACTGCTTTCTTTCTTTCTTTCTTTTTTTTTTTTTTTTTTAATTGGGAGAAGGAAATTCCAGAATATTAAAAATTGTGCAGTATATTTGGCATCTATGGCTGAATAAGGTACAAACACACAAAATCTGGTATGGTGAATGAATTAAAGAATAAAAAAGGCCAAGATGCCTCCCAAGGATATTTAACCAACCTCCTGGAAAACACACTTTGATTGTAACTGTAGAAGAAGCAGGCTGGTACACCAGGGGAACACTGTGTAACAGCCTCACGCTGGACAGGCCATGCATTCTCCTAACATGCGATATAGCTCTCAGTAAAGCCACTAAGTTTTATTGAGACGATGCACTCCTACATTATTTCTCCAGCATGTTGTCTTCAAGTGAACACCTCCTTTACCTCCTGATGCAGAAAAATATATTAGAGGCACACATTTGGGGTAAGAGAGTCTATGGTCGCAAACTAGAAAAGAGCTGCCTCTCTCAGGTCACAATCCCTGAAATTACTCCTACACGACTTGGAGGTTTGAGATAGCCTTAGCCTTATCTGAACGTTTTTTGGTCTTGTTTTGTTTTTTTTTTTCTTTTTAATGGAAAACTTATAACCATTATGTACACACACACACATATATGTCATAGTAGATGACAAGAATAAAAGAGTACAAAGGAAAATATATTTCTTTAATAAATATGCGATTTAATTCCTCGTATATGAAAAACCCCAACCCAAACCTAAACTAGAATACCACTCCTCCTTCCCCACCAAGACCCAGCAGTTTGTGAATTTTGAAGAAACTTTCCAAAGGACCCCAGGCTGCTTTCTATGTTTAGTAGAGAAACCTGAATGCACCACTAAGTCTATAACTCCACTAAAACTATTGCACAAAACATAGAGATGGCCCTTTCTCCCCTGAAACCTTCTGGGCCACAAGCTGGATGTGTCAGGAATATAGCAGATGGGGAAAATGTATACAAGTATATTAATTTTGTGGCCCAGATTTATGCAGAACACATATTTGCACAGAATTTATATAGGATTTTAAATCTTGTTTTAACCCTTACTAGACAGGTGTGAAGCTTGGAAACAGCGTGAAAGTATAGAAAAAGTATGGGTGGGGCAGGGGAGGAATGGGACTGAGAGGACTGCTGCTGTAACTGCTTGCTTTGGTATCTGATTTACACAAGTTAATCTGCATGCCTCAGTTTCCTCTCTGAAATATTTATACTAATACTAACATCTCACATTGACTTTGCAAAGCTCTGTTAATTAGCTCATAATTAATTAGGTTCTTAAGGCTTCCTGGTTGAAAGCAGAGCTGGGTAAATAAAGCTAAAAGAGAAAGAATATTGTGGGTTTTTTTCTTTTTTTTTTTCATGGAAGATCTGCTGATGTGCCTGAATGTTCATAAATATTCAGGTGAGCATTTTTATTCACTCAAAATCTCCCAAAGACAAAAGGACTGTGCATGCCAGTGTGGAGAAGTATTCTGAGAACATTCACACCAGATGTGTGCTCATGACCATCCTGAAAAACTCTTTTCATTGTTTGCACAATGATTTGTCAATGAGTTATAACTGTTCATGAATTATTTCCCAAAGCAAAAAATGGATTCCCTCATGGCTGTACAGGGTGGTCTATACAGATTTTTCAATATAGCTTTAGCTATAGCTGTTTAGAAATTACTTCAGCTACTTTGGTGTGACACCCTGCTGCAGTTGGAGATGCACCCGATCTACAATGAGGTGACACAATGCATTTTTAGTCGTCTACCGAGAAACTCTAATAAGGGCCTCATTTTATTATGCCTTTCTCATGAGGTTTACCGGGTAAACTTAGAGATGGCGTGTGCGCTGGCAGCGGCGTGGCAGCCCCAGCTGGGCTGGCTGCACAGGCATCACAGGCTGCCGGCACAGCTGGGCTCTGCCGTGGCAAGGCAGGGCCGCCGGAAGGTAACACAGCTCCTGCAAGACTGCGGAATGGCACTGACAGGCAGCCGTGGGAAAATTCACTCAGAGAGTAGCTCTGCGACGGGGTTTTCTGTCTGAGGAAGCCTGGGGTAGGAGTAAGCCTCTGAAGGATTGTTTTGTTGTTGTTGAATAGATCAAGCTTTTTAAAAAGGTAAAATGCCCAAGTTTTACACTATTTACTAATGGTGGGTGTTATAGTGCTTAATTTTTTTGTTCCTGGCAACCGTGATGGGAACCCCATCCTCAGAGAGGTGCTCAGGGATCTTCAGCATGCACTGAGAGAGATTCAGGATCTTCAGTAGGAGTGCATCCTGCAGCCTGACCTGACCCAAGTCCGTAAATACATACAGAGCCATGAACAGCAGAGGAACCAGGAAGGAAATGCTCTCCCAGATCCTGCTGGAGACATAAGAGTCTCTCTTTGGGCTTCCTTCCCGGGTTCTGCCTTGCTCCTGGGCTTAGGTGGTCATATCCTTCTCTTCATGACCCAGTAGCACCGACACCTCAACCCGGCCATTGCTTTCGAGCAAGGAAGACGCTCATTCACTGCAGTGTTAATATATAAGCTAGTCCTTAAAGGGACTTGAGTATCGATTTAATACTATTATAAAGTAAATATTTATAACACATATTGTATGCACATTCTAAGTATTACAAAGCTTCCTGATGTGCTCTGCCTTCAGGCAGCTTTTGTATTAAATTTGAGGCAATTCTAGAATGAGCTCCTGGCTTATCTTTATAACTACAGTTTATCCAGATAAACTTTATATTGATACATGTTGAAGACAGGTAGGATTTGCAGATCTAAATAATTTAATGAGCCTGGTCCTGTTTGTTCTGTGTGCAAATCTACCCTTATGTTGTTATACATGCTCACACTATGTACCTTTTTGTTCAAACCATCATAGCCAGAGAAGGATAAAAACTGTAAATCATCCCTTAAAATTAGCTCATCCTCAGAACATCGTGGGATTTAATGACTGATACACAGTGGAAGTGACAGACAGGAAAACCCTGTTAATCCAGAGGTCCAGAAGATAAGCTGAAACATTTTCAAAGAATTCATTGTGCCTGGTATCATGAAAGTGGCTCAGTTCATTAAGTGAATAATTTCCAGTGAATTTTTAGCTCAAATTCCATGTAAATAATGCACAAAAGGAGAACAGTCTAAATCCTCCATTAAAATATTCTCTGCAGTAAATTTGACAAGCTTCAGAAAAAAAAGAAAAAAGCTAACCCACCCCCAGCCAAAACCAAACTTGTATCAACTGAAAAACCTGCTTTTATGTAGTACCTTATTCAATAACTCAGGAGAACATACAGTGTGCTATCCGCAGGATAACATTTTTTTTTTTCCTCCAGATGTCTCTTTTTCCTTCCAGAAGTTGCAGAGCATTGGACAAGCAGTAACAGATGATGAACACATGCATAACTACAAATGGGCAAGCTGATTGTTTTCAGAATTGGTATAAACATTTGCTCTTGGATTGAGATTTAGCCCATAGCAAATCTTTACATTCTCGTTATAAACCTCTGACAAAAAAAGCTTCTAATGAAAATGCTGACAGTGTGAAAACGTGGTTATGGTCAGGAAAACAAATGGATAAAAAGTGGTATTTTGTAGTTCTATATGTATACTTCATCAGGGAAGTCTTTGCTAAGTTTACATTTCAAAGCAAAAGCTTGATGATAGCTGCTTCTCTTACCCTTTCTATTTAGGGCCACCAAACCTACTACTATTACTTCTATCTCCTTCACTACCATTTAAAAAAAAAAAACAAACCCAAACAAACCAACATAACACAGACTGGGATATGAGCTTCTCTGAGAGCTAAGTAAGAGAGCCAGCAGCTGGATTTTTTAGCATCTCGTTTTGATGATATAGATACAAGTAGAGCTCAATAGCCCCAGTCAGAACACGGCCTCACTCCAGCAGAGTGTTATGGACTGGAAAAAAAGGGAGAAAAAGCACATGTGGAGAAGACAATTGCATTGTATCTGTTTGCATGAGGGGCCTGGCAGGAGGAAGAGAAGGAGGAGAAGAAAGGGCTCAGCAGGACAGGAGACATGGGACAAGCACTCTGGGAATGCTTTCCCAAAGGTTGCTGCTACTTCTTGGGAAGTAGAAAAAGAGGTCCTGTCCCTCGTCTTTCTGAAAGTGGGATATCTGGAGGGCTACAATATTTCTTCTAAACTTAGGCTAGACATTCTTTTAGCCTATTGTGATGGAATTGCCAATATGAGGAACAAGGATGATTACAGCTGGGGAGGGTTTCAGCCCTGCATTATGAGAAAAAAGGGCAGAAAAGAAAAGATAGTTTACTGCAATTAAGATGTGTATGGAATTGATGGTTATAACATAGGACAAGAGAAGGCAACACAATGGCAACCTGCTTTGAACAGCTAAAACAGCCTCCCCAACACTGTGCCAGCATCCTTGTTGGCCATTCCATGGTCCAAAGGGCAGCCTGTGGATGGAGACAGGTGTATATAAAGTCCATCAAATATTTTTTTCATCAAAGCATAAGCAAAGTGTAGATTAGTAAGTGATAATGGCAGAAATGTGAGTTTACAGGCACAGACCATCTGAATGTTTTTTTGGACAAGCCATTGAATTAGGTGCTATCTGAATACAATCAGGGCTTACTAGGCTTGCTTTAAGATAGCAACTATGGAATAAAAGAAAAAGATAAGACAATATAAGATAGAAAAAGAAAAAAAAGTAAAAAATCCCTAACCCAAGTTCTTAAGAACCACAAATGTCAAACAAACATGGGACTGTCAACCAGGAGAAAATCAGGCAAAGTGATGGTGCAATAAGGTGTGCAGGGCAGTAAAGTCTGGCATGATATTTACAGTGGCATCCCTGTTTATGGGGGGGGAGGGAAGCAGCGTCATCTTTCCTTGACTGATGGGTCCCGTACAGTTCTAAAGCTCGTTATTGTGAGAAAGACACTGAAAAATTATCAAGATACTCACACAATGCAAAAACCTAAATCTAAGTTAAAAAACAGACAACTTTTAATAACACACTAAAAACAGCAATGTTCATGGTGAGATAAAAAAGGGCTTGGTTAAATGATGACCAAGGATGCCAGAGGAATGGCAGTGAACTACTAACACCGGAAGCCAACAAGAATTTTATTAATGACTTCAGTGTGACCCAAGTTCTACTGCAAGGAGTCAGAGGAAATATCCAGCACAATGAAGAGGATATTGGAAGTAATACTTTTGCATAAAGCAAATTAAAAATGTAGCTGAATTTCATGAAGGCCTCCTGACAGCAGGGTTGTCTGTGGCACTGGAAAATCCTCATGCTGGCAGAGACAGAAAACAAACACACTGTTCAGAAAGACTTCACTAGCTTGTGGTATAATAAACACAGAATTATATCATTGCAACAATATACACTCGCTGAATTTGACTCCACTTGAAAAGCTGAGAGCTCTTAAGGTGCTACATTGAAAACAATTTAATTGAACCTAGCTAATTAGAATATAACAAGTAGTTAAAAATATGCAATGCTTTAAAAATCTTTTAATTAATTTGAAATTCTGATGACAAATTAGTAACTGTACATCCATAACTTCCTGTGCTTGACTCAATGCATAATAAAAAAAACCCCAAACATATATTTTGTCAATACGGGCATTTTGAGAAAACATACACACATTGAAAATAATAATGTAGAGTAAGGAATAATTAATTAATTCAAGCATCAAGATAAGATCACTGTGTCCTGCTGACCCTACATGTTAATCAGTTGATTGATTAATTGCTACAATCATAATAATTATAGGGTGTAAGTCTAAATACATTTAATAGTAGTTTACATTTAGGATAAAAATGTCTTTTATGTCTGTTTATCTTCATAATTTCTTGAAGCCTAGTCATACTTTTTGTTTGCCATAAATAAACCTGAAGCATTTTCAGATGCTATCTTTGTGATGAGGTAGGTTTATACTTCATCCATCTGATCAGCAATATATTTTTGTGTGGCCTTCACCTCCTGTCTAATGAAAAATATGTTCCTAGATGAGAAACAATGATGAGCAGTAACCAATACAGCTTCCTCAAAAGCTCATCTTAAATGAAAGACAAGTGGTCATACCAATAAGACTATTGTATAGTTATAGACTGCTTTTAACCAGGAGAGTTTTACATATTGAATCCCTCACTACATAAACTCAGTCTGAAGTGAAATGGTGAAGCAAATCAGCATCAGACAAAAATATTAAAGAAAACAGCCCAAGGAAAATCAAGAATGCTTCTGCTGATTTCTAATTCATAGGCAATGCAGAAGACCTTGACATTTACATAATTTTTAAATTTGTTCTTTCTTGTTAAACCTAGGAATGCTTTATGTTTGCACCAAAAGAAAGGTATAGGTCCTTTCAGCTCAACTGGAAAAGCTAAAATTCATTTTTCTATTAAAAAGTACATAAAAAGAAGAGCCAAGGGTTACACAGTTAAATATGTTGAACATTGTTGAAAGACACTATTAGTCTAGATTTTAGGTAACTAAGGTCTCACTAAATCAGTAATGAGCTGCTTCAGCTGCAGTGACAGGTAGAAGTTGTTGTTTGTACACCATATGTCCCACATATAAAAACTCCTGTTTCTAACATTGCCAACTTGGTTAATAAGTCCTACATGATTTGTCCTGACTCCTCCTTAGATTGTAATTCCTTTGTGTTTCTCCTGAAGTGAAAAGTGGCCTGAAATGGGAATTTCATTTCCTTTCATTTAAGCTGAGAAAGCACAACAAAACACCTTGCTGAACCAAGGATGACATTTCTTTCTTTTTTCAACATTTAAAAATGAATTGTCTTAATTTCCATTTCATTCTTGCCATTTCAAAACATTAGGAGATATTAGATAAGTGTGTGCCTTAGATTTGTTAAAAAAATGACTGTCTGCTAAAACACAGACCTTAATACCAAATTTCGTAATCATATTCAGTTGCGAAGTGCTAGAAAATTTGGTTTCTTTGTTTACAGAATTCGTATCCATATACTGCTTTGCAACTCTCATTTTGCAATGATATTTGTTAAATAAATAATGCTAGGTTAGGAATTATAGTATAAATATTTTAAGAAGCCATTGAAGCATCCTCAAAAAAAAAAAACCCAAAAACCCAACAAACCACTAACCAGGCAAATTCCAAGTGAATGAACTTTTATGGCCTTCAAAGGGTTACTTGACCTTCTACATTTGCAGCTTGCTTGACTCAAAGTTACAGCAGTGGAGGAGATAACAGTGAAACTGTACTATAAAAATAAATTACTATCATGAATATTAAGCAACAAGGATATAATAAACATGACTACTTACATGATTCTGATTTATTGATACTGATTTGCTAGTAAATTATCACACAAAGTACTCGTTGTAGTTGTTCAGAAACATGTGCAAAATAAAGCTTGGTGGACACTTCCCAAAGACCTTGACATCTGTCACTGAATTCATACTTGGAGATTCTCGAGGTCTATTTTTCTGGTACGTGATACAGAGGTGCATTTACTTTTCCTTTCCACAGTTTACATATTTATTTCTAATTTTTGGCTGCCTGGCTTCTTTAAACTCTATTTTTTAGCCATGCACAGTTTTTAAAACTACTATCATGGAGGTTCAGCTCTGACACAGTGGAACAAATCCAGCTGCAAAACCTCCTAAAGGCTGTTCATGCTTATTTTGTTAAATAGTGCTCACTTTGAGTCAAAAGGTTTCATTACTGTATTTATGAACCCCTTGGCACCAGGAGTTGGTATTTCCTAGTGCTAAGCATTAATGCATTTTGTATTACTCTTTAGCATCAAGAACTCTAGATCACTGGTGCTGAGAGGTTAAAGATGGTAAAATAAACCAGGTATTTATTTCCAGATAGAAATCTTTAGTGTATGTGTGTCTATACAGTCTGAGCAACTATCAGATAGCAGAGGTAGGAAATAGGCTACCACAGTCACTACATAGTAAGAATGCAGGTTTTAAGGGATCTCAGTATTAACAGCTTCCTGCCTGTATGCTGCATCATATATTTTTTATCCAAATTGATGGAAAGCATCCTATCTGAACAGGATTATTAATCTTCAGATTTAAAACCTGCTTTGTGCTTATGTGGCTTATATCATTTCATGACATGGTTTGTTATGTCAAACCTAAGATTATTTTTCAAGATTTCTGAGACAGAATCTACTTCATTTTGCCTGTCATCAGCCTAAAGCATGTTCCAAAAAGACCACTTTTTTGAGGCAGTGATTCACAAATACCATCTGAACTAAAGGACAGCTACTGCTTCAAAGCAAAAACACAGATTTTGGATCAAATTCTATTAACATACCCTAAAGTGGTTACTTCTATCACGGTTTGATACTTCTCTGTGGAGAATATCCACACAGAGGGCTAGATTTTCTTTTTTTAAAATAGTAATACACTTAAGCTTGCAAGCAGGAATATAGCCTCATCAGGTGCCCTCATCTGTGATGGAAAGAAAAACAAACAATGACCTCAGCTGCAGAGAGTGTAGGTTAGTTCTGGCTGCATGTGAACATACAGGTACAAATCAAACACAAGACAAGGAAAAGGCTATTCTAGAAGTGGCATTTGATAGCCCAGGGCTGGAGCTGCAGAAGCATATATAAGCCTGCATGTCAGGCAACCCTTTCTGCTTATCCCATTTTGTTTTTTTCTGAAAAGGAAAATAAAAAGAAAAAAAAATAGAAAAGAAAAAGATAAATATAAAAGGAAAGGCAATGGAAAAGGAATAAGAGAAGAAGTAAACAAGAAAAGGAAAAGGAAAGGAACTGGAAAAAAGAACAGGAAAAAGAAAAACAATGGGAAAAAGGAAAAGAAGAAGAAAAAAAACAAAAAGGAAAAGAAGAAAAAGAAAGAAGAAGAAAAAGAAAAAGAGAAAAAAGAAAAAAAAAGAAAAAGAAAAAAGAAAAAGAAGAAGCAAAAGGAGGAAAGAAAAAGGAAAACAAAAAGGAAAAGTGAAAAAAAGTTGCAGCTTGTGCATTCCTTTATGAGCCCTCTTTATGAGTAAGCACTTTTTGTAGGTACCAGGACTATTTCCTCCCTGTCCCTTTACTTTCATAGCTACCTGTAGGAGCGTGGGGAGAAGATATAGAGTGCAATTTAGTTTGGGTGTTAGTCCTCTCTCACTGCTCACTCCCACTTCCCTATATGTGCAGCTATTGCCCTTTACATGACACTGTAGCAATACTAGCTTGGAAAATATTTTCCTTGATTGCCAGGGCTCTCCTGATAATGAGGTACAAACACCAAGTATTTCAGATGAACTTTAGCAGATCTCCAGTTCTCAGTCACGTTTTAGGTTTCTAAAACCTTTGAGGGCTGTACCTCTCTGATTGCTTCAGATCTTAAGTTTTGTGTGAGTGATTAATACACCATTTGATTTTCTAACCGTTTCATAGAATCATAGAATAGTTAGGGTTGGAAAAGACCTTAAGATCATCTAGTTCCAACCCCCCTGCCATGGGCAGGGACACCTCACACTAAACCATGCCACCCAAGGCTTCCTCCAACCTAGCCTTGAACACCACCAGGGATGGAGCATTCACAACTTCCCTGGGCAAATTTAAGCAAACCTAGGTGAATAGGGTTTGTGCCTGGCTTGCACTCATATTTTTTTTTTTTCCCAGTGCAACATTATCACTCAAAAGTGCTTAACAGCAAATGAGTCAGACCATAAGCTGTCAGTGAATTAGGTTGTGCTCCTGATCTTAGCAAGATTATCTATGTGATATACTACCTTCCCAGGCAATTAAAGCATTAGCGTTTTGGCCAAAATGTAACAGTAGTCAAACAGGTTAACAGGCTAATGAATTTTATCTAGAAGGGAGTCAAAGGGAGCAGTTTGACTCTGCAAGAAGCCAGTAAATTGCATGTTATTTTCAAATTGTGGGCATTTCAAATTTAATACTTGTGCAACAAGGAGAAGGCAGCAGATTGCAGAAATATTTCAGCATGCAAAGAAGCATCCTTAAAAGTAAAATTTTTGTTCATTGAGCTTCTTGTGCAATAGCTTGTCTTGAGGCCACACACTCCCTCACACCCATTTAGGAGGACGATGTACAGCACTACTCATTTCTTCCATTCTCACACTATGTCTTATTTTACTTGACTTCCCTTCTTAGCTGTTATCTGGTTCAGCTGGTGTAGTGCAGCTGCTAAAGATACTTTTCTGCAGCCACATTACCCAGTTTTCCAGCACTACTTTTTCACAATTTATGTCCCTCAAGAGATGTTATGAGTCTCATTAACTTTGAACTCTGCCCAGCCTTGGTAAGAACACAAATGGAGTAGAGAGGATTCCCCTTCCTCAATGCTCCTTTTGATGCAGCCCAGGGCATGGTTGGCTTTGTGGGCTGCAAGTGCACATGAGCTTCTCAACTAACACACTGAAGTCCTCAGCACTGCTCTCAATCCATTCTCTGCCCTGCCTGTATTTGTTCTTGGGATTTCACCAACCCATGTACGGGACCTTGCAGTTGGATGGGGACTTCAGACTTCCATCCTAGCAAATCTGTGCCTGATTTGAACCTGTGACTTAACTTCTCTTTGAAATCCTGTGAAATCCAGTGAGCATTCTGTAGATAGTGCTATTGTTATTATTCTAATTGTATTATTGTATTTTATCATGCCCTTAAGCAACAGGGTGTTTTTCTTTTCCAGCCCCATATGTGTGCTATTAAACTGTGAGGATGTTTTTTTGACCATTCATGACTCGTTTCTGTGCCTGCCTGCCTTCGTGGAATTTTTAGAACATGTAATTTCTTGTTTCTTTCTCCATGAGAGTTTCAGACTATTTCTAGAATATTTCCACAAAAAAGAGAGCTGTTGTAACTCATTTCACGACCTATTACTGCTCTCAGGTGTTATAGGTAAGGATAAACCAGAGTCAGTATTACTTAATTTTATTTCTACCTGATTTTTGCCCAAAGGTTTGTCATAGTCCTAAGTATAAATGCTAAAGTTGTGGCTTTTTAGCTCAATTAATTCTTTGTTATCAGGAGTCTTGTCTGAAGTTGCAAAGAGTACATAGACATGGCACTATGTACACTTTTCATCATTATGAAAGCATATTTTATAAAACTGCAAGGTAATGGTTCATATTAAGACACATTTTATGGCTGGATTTACCTGATAGAACTTGAGGACCTACACAGTTGCACAAATTGGCAGAGAAATTTCCAAATGAAGGGCCTGATGTTAGGAGCACTCGCACAGTGTGGTAGCAGCACAGTGGTGCTGGAGAGCCCAGTGAGAGGTAATAGTTCCTTGAAAGACTCATATAAGTGAAACCAGCTTAAATTTACCATTAGCCAAAGCTGGTTGAAGTATTTAGGATGCATAAATGTACCCCATAAAGTCAGTGCTTACTCTGAATACTACATCCATAATAGTCCAGGTCCTCAAATAGTGCACTAGTCCAGGTCTTCAAATATCTACATGATGAGGACCAGAGAAAACTCAGTTGTCATCTTTTTTCACCATGATATTGTCATGCTATTCTTTGCTATTTCTCATCACCAATCAGGGATACGTGGTGTTACTCTCATTACTCTTATTTGGGAAGGTAACAAGTTTTAGATAGGTGTATGGAGAGATGAAGACAGCACAGCACTGCATATGATGACTTTCCGCATTGCCTTCTCTTCTTGAGAGTTCTTTTCCCTCTCTTTCTGGTCTTCTCTTCACCACTCTCCACACCCCTTCTCATCTCTTTCATTTTTGCACCTCTGAAATTATCTTTCTGGGGCATTATAGGCTGCTTCTCCTCTGTTATTACTTTCCCTGGGTGGAAGCTTCAGTCACAAGCCCGATAAAACATTTTTCCTCTTGAACCCAGAGTGCCAATTCTCACTTTGTCAAGAGCTCAGGATAAACTTCATGGAAAGTTCTTCTACCCCCTGCCTCCCATAAGCACTTCAGGTTACAGAGATCTTGTCACAGTCACTAAAGAGCTCCTTCTCGCTCTTTCCTCCTCTTTTCTGCCCAGTATTGTTGCTTGGATTTCTCAGTTTCACAATTCTCTCCTGCTTGTTTTCCTCTGAGTTTCTCTTATGCTAACCCACATATGAACTCTTAAGTTATGGAATCATTCTTTCCTGCACAAACTGATTCTCTTAACAACAGATGAAATTTAAATAACACAAATATACTATTTTCCATGCCCCAAAAGTAAGTAGAAGAGGAGCAAACCCATGCCTTTTACTATTTGTAAGTTTTTGATTGCACACTCTGTTAACCTGCAGCTGGTGTAAAGCTAACAGAGAGTGACCAGATCCTCGGTGATTGATCTGGCTATCAGTTACAAATATGAACAACTTTTTTGCAAATTGAAGTGAGCCGCACAATGTTTCCCAGACATTTTCACCAAGCATCCAATGACTCCTCCAGCTTCGCATAGACATTAATTCTCTGAGCACCTGTGTCCCATGGCAGGTAAGAGCACAGAAAAAAAATATTAGCCTTGTTAGTGCTTGTGTAATTGAGGACAAG
This sequence comes from Psittacula echo, assembly GCF_963264785.1. NCBI lineage: Eukaryota > Metazoa > Chordata > Aves > Psittaciformes > Psittacidae > Psittacula > Psittacula echo. The sequence continues at coordinate 37,423,222 of NC_137743.1, read as the reverse complement.
TCACGGTTTTGACATAATTCTGTCTAATGAGTGCTATTTGCAAGTCCTGGCTTCAAAGCACTATACTGAACCTATCATGTACAGCTAAGTTCTTGAGAAAGGTTCTCACTGAGCAGATCACTGCAGATTTGTATCCAATAATTTATTGTGCAAGCATTAAGCCATTCATATCACAAACACCTGTGCAAGCCAGTTGGCCTAGTCAATTCTTGTTTAACATTTAATTATGAATATAATTAGCATGAGTTAAGAGACAGGCCAGGCATCCGCAATAAAATTCCCACTGTGCTAAAAAAAATTGTAACTATAATAACAAAAAAGGCTAAGCCATGGAAGAATACATCTCTCTTGTGCAAACTTTTACATGACAACAAAATCCAAGTAGAAATTATTTTAAAACTTTTTCATTTTGTTTGATGATAACTGTAAAGCCTCCACCATATTTATAAACCCAAATTATACATTTATTTCTGTTCCTTTAATATTAAGGCAATTTTCACACTGGTACAATCCTTTCTGTGAGGTTCCTCAGATTCTTTTCCTCAAACAATAAATTAACTGATTCAACTGATTTCGCTGGGACGTTGTGTTAAGCAAGGTTCACAAGGCAGAAAAAAATTGTTAAAATACTATTTCATTGCACATCTATGAGTTTTATGAAGTTCTCTTTGTAGCCCAACACTTGTAGCCTGACAGAATTGTGTCCTAGCAGAACCTAGAATCAGGCTCCCTATGGACAGGTGGAACCTGGGCATCCTTCATAGAGCAAAGCCCCACAGAGGAACTAAACCTTCATGTGTAGATTTTCTTTTATTTTCCCTTTCAACAACTAAATTAAAACTTTCTAAAAGAAAAATAACAACCCTAGGAAGAAATGTTTTACTCACTAATTTTCTTTCCAATGGCCTTTCTTTCTTAACGTGTTGGGCTATTTTTCACCTCAAAAGAAAAAATCTGTTCACAGACATAAAACAGTTGCTTCCAAACCTGGAAAAATCTATTTTAAAATGCTGCGGAGCAGAAATAGTTTGCAACTGTGAAGGGAAGGTCATTGAAAGAGAACTAGGAGGTTACTGGGGCATATTGTTCCTTGACATTTCCTGGGAACAGAAAGACTGGAATGAACCTCTTTAGTTACCAGTTTGCTGCTAGTACAAATATGACATCCTCCATTTACATGTTTAGTGGAGTTCTGCTTTATTAATGGCTCAAATTTGAGTGGAGACTGTACTACGTACTAGGGTAGCTTACAGCTGGGAATGTTATGGCTAAAATATATTTGCAGCCAGGTTGTACTTGTTCCACTTTTCTTGTGGAATATAGTTCTCAGTTTAAACTCTCATCTATTTTTATTTTTTTTTTTTTTACTTATGGTTTTCACTCAGGATGAGCATAGGCTTACCTTTTGCCCTTATTTTGTTAACACCCACAGATTAGAAGCCTTCGCTTCTAGCCTCTGGAAGCCATATATCATCTAAACATCTCTTCTAAAATGTGAGGGTTTTTTCTTTCTATTCCAATATCAGTTAATAATTCTAGAATCAGAATTTCACAAACTTTTCAGATAAGGTTTCAAAAATCTGGATTTAACAGTACTCAGTTTCCACTGAAAAAACCTAGTACTACTTCTTGAATTTCTATTGTTATTGTTAGTGTTATTTTGCCTGGGATAATACATACATCTACAGATACACCATAACATATTAATATATTTATATAAATAAATATACCTGAGATTATGCTACCCACAAAATCACTCATTTTTTTGGGAAATCTTTTAGAGAGTTGTACCTCTATTTTTGAATGCTACTTGTTTCTGCACGGGTTTTGTTCTGTTCACATTAGTTAATGGATTTCTACTGCCTTCTGATATTTAGATTTGGTCAAAAAGGTATTAATTACAATTTATTATGTGAGATATATTGTAGTGACCTCAGACTTGTTTACAAATCAAAATGCTCACATGAAATCGAGACTTTCTGATGCCATGCCAAGCCCCAAAACTGCCTTGGACAAGTAAATGGAGGATAGGAAAGCAATTTCAATAGGAGGCTCGCCAACTGTGAATCTGAAGGCAGTTTGATTAGGACTCGAAGCCCACAGATTGAGATTATGACAGAAATTTGCATAATGCCAGAGACTGATAAGATTTGGTTTCTCAGGAACCTATTACATGATGATAAGAGACTGTCATGGATTTCTTACAGTGCAATATGCTGACTTGTCTTTCCAAGACAAGTTGGCCTTGAGCCTTGTTCTTTGTAAGCCTTGAGTGAGGTTTCTTTAGAAGTCTTTTGAAAATCTCTTTAGACATCTTTTGTAACTTTCCACCAAGATGATACAAGGATGTTATGACTGTCAGAATAAATGAATGTATTTACTTCCTTTCTGTTTCCCAGCTACTATTTTCATAACACTGCATAGTAGTTCAGAGCAGGTCCTCGCTTCACTGTGTTTTCAACCAATGTGGCTCTGTTCTTCAAGCATGATTATGTATTGATGACTAGATTTGTTTATTGCCTCCTGACACAGGTTTTTTTTGGTTTTGTTTTTTTTTTTTTTTGTTGTTGTTGTTTTTGTTTTTGTTTTCTGATTTTCGTGCAGACAGCTTCTGTTCAAACTCCTCAAAAGTTGCATTATTCAGTGCAAAATTTTCTATGGCCTGCTGAAGACCAAAGCCTTATCATTGCCCAGATAGATGTGAGTTTCTGCAACATGTTGTCTCAAGCCATACAGGCAGCAAGTTCTTGGGGGACCTCTCTGAAGCAGGACTAGAGGCCAAGCTCAGAGAAAACCCATATTACTGATGCCAGACATCCTGGAGATAAAGACAACTGACCAACATGGAAAGGACTGACAACTACTGATGGCACTGCTAGATTTGTGGGTATAAACAAAGCCTGTCATTCTTATGAATGGAGAGTTTATTGATCTGCTGTGATCATCACAGATTTTGTCAGACAAGACCAGTAAAGACCAGTACCTTATACCAGCAAAACTGTAATAATTTCTTTTATCTAATATCTTCCAATAACCTAAAAAGTTATAAAGCTCTATCATATGTAAGATGCTAAAAAACATTTTCAGTTCCCATGTAGTAGGACAACACATAACATTTTAGGATTGATAGAAAAGAGATTATAAATTCTGCTTAGCATGCACCAGGAGATCCTAAATGATATACTGAGAGAATATGTGTGAAATCATTTGAAAAAAGTGTTAATGGTCTATCAGAGCAATAAAAAAAAATAAAAATCTAGATCTTGATAAAATCCCCCCAGATTATATGATAATCTAACGCGGACCTTAGGTAGTGTCTATGCACCATTATAATTCTGAAAAAGCTTATTCAGCTGCCATCTGTCTCTGAAGGTGTATAAGTTAATGAGATGCTGCTATTGTGGCCTTCAAAGAACTTTAGATACCTATGGCTTTACTTCTCCCTAAGTAGAGTAACGTTTATTTTTCTGCCAAAGCTGAAAAGCTTGCACTCTAGAGATGGGGAATTACTTTGCCTAAGTGTCTGGTCAGGCTTGATCCTTGGGGGGATTGCCAAGACCCAAGCCATACATGCTAACTAGATCTGTTACTCAACACATGCTGCCCCTTCTCCAGGGACTTGGTGGCTGATGTGGATTCCATGTTTTCTGTTCCTTATGCTGAGGCCTTAGGTATCTCATATAAGGTTGTGGATTCCACTTGAATGCCTGCAAGACAGATTTTCCAACTCTACATTATTATTAATCTCATTTCTGTATTCATCTGCTTTAAGTGGGAAACCCACAGCAGTAACAGATATCTTCATTCAGAAAACTGTCTACAAAATAATTATAATTCTGGAAAAAGATTTTCTGTTTACATTATATACATGTATATGTGTGCATTTTAAACAATAAATCATTTATCTACAGTATTTACATGACACATATTACATTCATGTTAGAGATAAAGAACTGAAATGAAGGCATAATCACTAGACCTCATTGAAAAAATCTTTCCAATGTAGTAATCTTTCCAACCTGTGGCAGAGAAAATCAAAGACCTGAACTCAAGCCTTCCAAACCAGAGACAGATGTTACAGCTTTGGGAACAGGGTGGAATTTTCCTTTGTGGAATATCAGTGGGTTTTTTTTGTAGCTGTAGTTAGACAGATGCATTGTCTGTAGAGATGCACAGTCTATACAGCTTTCTGCAGCTGAAAAAATCTGGAAGGACCAGTCTGTATTTGAATATTCCCTATTCTGTGAGTATCAGCCATAATTGCACTGAAGACTGTAGTAGATGTCCTGGTTTTACCTGTAACAGTTATTTTTCTTCCTAGTAGCTGGCACAGTGCTGTATTTTGGCTTTAGTCTGAGAACATTGCTGATAACAATTAAACTGATGATTTAATTGTTGCTAAGTAGTGCTTACTCTGATCGACTTTTCTGTCTCTCATGCTCTGCCAGTGAGGAGGGGCAGGGAAAGCCAGGAGGAAGCAGAGACAGGACACCTGACCCATACTAGCCAAAGGGGTATTCCATACCACAGCACTTCATGCCCAGAATATAAACTGTGGGGAGTTGCCTGGAAGGAACTGGTCACTGCTAGGGTCAGGCTGGGTATTGGTCGTTGGGTGGTGAGCAATTGTATTGTGCATCATATTCTTTAGTTTTATATTCCTTTTTAGTTTTATGTTCCTTTTTAGTTTTATATTCTCTCTCCTTCTTATTTCCCTTATCATTATTATTATTAGTTTTATATTATACTTTAGTTATTAAACTGTTCTTTTCTCAACCCGTGGGGTTTACATTCTTTCGAATTTCCTCTTCATCCCACCCAGAGAGGGGAGTAGAGGAGGGTGAGTGAGAGCAGCTGCATGGTTCTGAGTTACCAGCTGGGCTTAAACCATGACAGTAGAACAATTTCTTTTTTTCCATGCCTTCTGTCTGAGACTTTTCAAGAAATCTAGTTCAAGCAAAACAAAAATTTATAATCAACTAACATATTTAACTTCTAATATTTCTTAACAGATTTTGAGTGTAGTTTTTTTTGTTTAAGTGGCTGAAGTCCTGGCATAAGTTCGTATGGCCATGGGGGTTGAATGGCAGTAAATAAGTTGATTAAGTGCTTCAATTATTGGCACTTCTACCACCTTACTCACATGAAGCACAGTCTTACTTGCAGACAATCTGTTGAACCACGTCTGTTGATCTTTCAGAAAATCAATAGAACTATTTGCGGTGCTAAGTAATTTAAGTGTGGCTGAACCTGACTTCATAGCAGCATTTGGGCACAATTTAGAAGTGCACATTTCATCCAAAATACCACAAAATGACTTGCCAGTAATATAATAGACAAAGTCCTTGAAAAATATTGCTTCCCAAATCCTAAAGAAACAAAATAAGTATTAAGTCAGAGGTCCTGTGGCCTATCCATTTATTCCATTATAAATTCTCTGATATAAGCTATATGAACAGTAGTTATCCAGCTTCAGCCTGGCAAACAGAATTCTGAGATTCTATAATGCCCTGAATTATCTTCTAATATTCTAGTCATATCTAAATTGTTCTAATATTATGTCCATATTCAAAGTTATTTATATAGGAAGTTGAAGGTGGAGAGAAAGCACTTTGCCTAATACACAGTACTCTAAAATTTTGTTTCCATGAACATAATAAAGATGTGAATTAAAATGGCATTGTCTAGGAAAAGTAATACTAAGCTTGCTATAGAGTTTTTTCTCATAACTTTTAAAATAACATCAACATAAGGAGTCCATGGCATCTCCTGGGTACTCATTCCTCCTGAAACTTGCAGCTAAATGACTAAATCCCAAAAAAATATTATTAGTAACTTGTTACTACCTACTACAGAAAAGTTTTTAGACCACTTCATCTTACTTACCAAATGTATTACTCTGATTAAGGGATGTTCAGTGCTGGACAAAGGATATAATCATCACGGCAGTGTGGGATTGTGTCCTAATTACCTTTTTCCTAGCCATCACACTCCTTCTAACTGTACTGCAGTCTCATGCCCTGCATGCTAATAATTCCCTTTTTTGAGGAATGGACAGAAAAGACAGAGCTACAACAGCCTGTTTTTCTCATCATAGAATCATAGAATCATAGAATAGTTAGGGTTGGAAAGGACCTTAAGATCATCTAGTTCCAATCCCCCCTCCATGGGCAGGGACACCCCACACTAAACCATGCTAGCCAAGGCTTTTTCCAGCCTGACCTTGAACACCACCAGGAATGGAGTATTCACAACCTCCCTGGGCAACCCATTACAGTGCCTCACCACCCTAACAGTAAAGAATTTCTGCCTTATATCCAATCTAAACTTCCCCTGTTTAAGTTTGAACCCGTTACCCCTTGTCCTGTCACTACAGTCCCTAATGAATAGTCCATCCCCAGCATCCTTGTAGGTCCCCTTCAGATACTGGAAGGCTGCTATGAGGTCTCCACACAGCCTTCTCTTCTTCAGTCTGAACAGCCCCAGCTTTCTCGGCCTGTCTTCCTACGGGAGGTGCTCCAGTCCCCTGATCATCCTCATGGCCCTCCTCATCCTGAAGAAGAAAGGGAATTTTCTAGCAGCTCACTGCTGACCAGGCAGAGGAATTAGCACAAAGCAGACAATGAATCAGCTGCAATGGAAATGATATTGAAGAAAAGAGATTTCTTAGTTTTCCCTCAGGACTATTAAGAGAGCTCCACAAAACCTGAAAACACCTAATTGTTCTTTATAGGCGTTTTTTTAAGTAGAGTCAGTAAGAATAAAGATTTGTAGATATTGTGGCAGTAAAGGCCAAATAAAGAGAAGATTGATTGGAAATCGTAGATTAATTTAGGCAGTTGGATTAGGTAGAAATCACCCTGATGTGCAGTAAAGCAAGCAACAAGAATTAGGGTTTTGAAATAGTGTGAAGCATGTTTTAAGAGTGCTAGCATTTCTTCCTAGGAATAAACTGTCTTAAAATCCCTCTATAAATGACTGTTCATTAGCTTATTACCTTGACTTCAGTAAAGCGTTTGACACAGTCTCCCACAGCATCCTCACAGCTAAATTGAGAAAGTGTGGACTGGACGGTTGGGTGGTGAGGTGGATTGTGAACTGGCTGAAGGACAGAAGCCAGAGAGTTGTGGTCAATGGGGCGGAGTCTAGTTGGAGACTGGTATCTAGTGGAGTGCCTCAAGGGTCAGTGCTGGGGCCAGTATTATTCAATATCTTCATCAATGACCTTGATGAGGGAATCAAGTGTACTATCAGCAAGTTTGCTGATGACACTAAGCTAGGAGGAGTGGTTGACACACCAGAAGGCTGTGCTGCCATCCAGCGAGACCTGGACTGGCTGGAGAGTTGGGCTGTGAAAAATGTGATGAAATATAACAAGGGGAAGTGTAGAGTGTTAGATCTGGGTAGGAACAACCCCAGGTTCCAGTACAGGTTGGGGAATAACCTATTAGAGAGCAGTGAAGCGGAAAGGGACCTGGGGGTCCTGGTGGATAGGAGGATGACCACGAGCCAACACTGTGCCCTTGTGGCCAGGAAGGCCAATGGCATCCTGGGGTGTATTAGAAGAGGAGTAGTCAGTAGGTCAAGAGAGGTTCTCCTTCCTCTCTACTCTGCCCTGGTGAGACCACATCTGGAATATTGTGTCCAGTTCTGGGCCCCTCAGTTCAAGAAGGACAGGGAACTGCTGGAGAGAGTCCAACGCAGGGCGACAAAGACAATGAAGGGAGTGGAGCATCTCCCTTATGAGGAAAGGCTGAGGGAGCTGGGTCTCTTTAGTTTGGAAAAGAGGAGACTGAGGGGTGACCTCATTAACTTTTATAAATATATAAAGGGTGAGTGTCACGAGGATGGAGCCAGGCTCTTCTCAGTGGCAAACAATGATAGGACAAGGGGTAATGGGTACAAACTGGAACACAAGAGGTTCCACTTAAACTTGAGAAGAAACTTCTTCTCAGTGAGGGTGACGGAACACTGGAACAGGCTGCCCAGGGAGGTTGTGGAGTCTCCTCTGGAGACATTCAAAACCCTCCTGGACGCCTTCCTGTGTAACCTCATCTAGGTGTTCCTGCTCTGGCGGGGGGATTGGACTAGATGATCTTTTGAGGTCCCTTCCAATTCCTAATATTCTGTGATTCTGTGATTATCAATGTACATAATGGCTCTCAAAATTATAAGAATTAATAATAGTTCAAATACGAAAAAAAGAGACATTAATTTCTCACTCATGAATATTAATGTTTTAGTAGACAGTCTCTTCCTGACAATCTTTCAAACTCTTAATTTTTAAGTCTGTTACTGTTTACCTGTTATTTTTACTATCAGAAACCTCTTCACTGGGCCACCAAAGGTTTTCAAATCACACTGACTTGGACATTAGTAGAGAAGATGAGAGCAGAAGACAACACCAAGGATGGGATCATGGTGTCCTGATAACGTTCTTCAGAATACAATAATGTTTGCTCCATTTTGCATTCACCAAAGAGCAATGGAAAGTTATGGAAAGGGCAATGAAAATAAGGGGAAGGAGGATTATATTTAGCCCCAGAAGACCAGTATGATGGTGGATTATCAGGAAGAGAAAGTGATAATGGCAGAGGGTAGGTATTAAACACTCAACTGCAGTATAAGGTGTATAAGAAGAGACATGAATGGCATGCCATGCTGTGCCCCATGAACCGTCTGCATCCGCTTAAGGCACTGTGTCTTGTTCTTTCCAAGAGGACATAGCAGATGGATGGAGAACCACCCAAAGGGCATGTTCAAGTTCTGATGCTTCAATAAGCATCTTATGCCAGTGCATCACAGAAACTGAAGGTGAACATTTAAGAAATCCTTTGCTTTTTTTCCCTTTTTAGCACTGCTGGGATTCCACAACCAGAACTTAAACTAGAGAGATGATGTTCTCCACCTAGTTTCCTTTGAAAGAAGAAAGTGAGCTGCCAAGAGTAAACTTTCAGGTAATGCATTTCTTTACATTGTGCATTTAATTACACTGCATCTTTAAATAATCCAGAAGGGAAAGATCTTGTGAGATGTGTTTAACCTCATTATATCTGATGCTCAGTCTGGAAAAGCTTTAGTTGAACTAAAGACTCTCATGAATATAGAATCAAAGTGAGCTGTACATTAAGAGTTTCATATTCTCTGACAGCTGCGCATGTGCACACACAGCTCTCATTAACAGTAATGGCAAATATGCATGCCCATCATTCAGAAAACAGATCTTTAAGTACTTTATTTGGTTTGTTTTCTTCCTAGAGATTTTTCTCTTTTGGATCTTTAATTAATCTCCTACTAGGCTTTTTCAATTTAAGCTATCCCTCTTCTTTCTCACTCCCCCCCCCCCCCCCCCGCCTTTTTCCAAAAGAAGTAAACCCCCAAATTACTCTGTTTTTTAGTAAAGTTTTTCCAAGCTGATAATTTTACAGAATACACCTATGTATATTAAATACAGAGACAGTTTGCGGCACACAAACCTCAAAGACATGTAACAGAATAAATGCCTTGGACTTTGAAAATGCTTTTGATGCTTGCCAACTTAAAAAAAAAAAAAAAAAAAAAAAAAAAAAAAAAAAAAAAAAAAAGCAAAGGTAGATATGCAAATAAAAACATGAATGTTTTTGCATTCTTTTTTTGATCACTGTAAGGCAAGAGTCTGTAACCTTGTGGAACAAAACACACACATTTCATTCTGATTAATATAAAGACAGCAACTTCTAACATGATTCACAATTATTAGTCTCTCTCGTGTTTGGGGATATATGGATTATCAGCCTAGCACATTTTGAATGCATACACATTTTAATTCCTTTCCTAAACCATTTTAGGTGCTACCATTAAATCGCATATACAAAATTTATAGATCACTAATTTGGTATTTTTTCTCTGCTTAAATAACTAAAAGCTGCATGAGATAAAAGGCAGTTAAAATCAGTAAAAAGACAGGATCATGAATAACGGAAGGTGAGTCAGAATTGAGATGCCTCTGTTCTATATTTAAATTTATTATTATTTTTATATAATAAGCTATTTCACTAGCTTCTACTGTATCTGATGTACTTACTTATCGCCTCCATAAACTGTTCAAAGAAGCAGTATGGGAACAGCGGCTCAGGCAGCTCTCTGAAAAACATCTTGAGTGCTCCGGTGACAACGTGGATGTCCTCCCACTGGCTGTCGTCCAAATTCAGCTTCTCTTCTGGGAAAACACGAGGAGAAATGGAACAACTGGTTTTAATGAAACAATTACAAGACACTAATTATTATGTTAATGTTTGCCTACTATCATCAGCAACCGTTAACAGCCTTCTGCACCTAGAGGTTTGGTGCTGTGCATGGTTTTTTTTTCTTTTTTTTTTTTTTTTTGTAGAAAGAGAACATTTTCAATGGAATACCATCTGTAGGAATGCAGCTAACAAAAAACAAGAGACACAAAGAGACAGTACCATTGACACAGTATGTCAGATACATTTATTCCCATAATGCATCAGTATGAAAATTAGCATCACAGCTCAACATGATTCAAAGCTATTGGTTTTGAGGCCGAGGGGCTAAGAGTTGCCAACGATGGACGGCTCAAGGGACCGGCCTAAAGGCCTTGCTGAGCCAACAGGAGACATATGCTAAACATGGCAATAGAAAATGAGTTATTGCTTTACATGTGTTAGCCTTGCTATGTACAAGGGAATAATGGGTAACGCTTTTCTCCTTTTTTGCCTGAATGTAATGTCAGCAAGGAATAGAGTACTGTGAGAAAAAGGATATTATTTCCGTCTTACTGCTTTAAATATATTTTGTTTGGTTTTCATCCCTGGGAGGACGATTTGCCCAGCAACAATATTAGACAGACCCCTGTTGGCCTACCTAGGCTATGCAAAGCTGTCAAAAATGATAACACACTAAAGACAAACCACAAGTGCTTGCAAAACTGTTTTGCAAACAAAAAAACATTTTCTTTTGAAGCTTGACTAAGCTAAGGAATTTAAATATAAAAGAAACTAAATACTAAAATAGAGTTTCTAATAAGAATAAAACAAGATTGGATAATTATTTTATTTCTTTTTTTTTCTTTTTTTTTTTTTTAATTCTGGTAGTGTGATACTCTTAGAATATAATAAGCAGTGAGATCATAATCCATACTCTAGGAAAGTACAAATCCTTATTAGTCCAAGCCAACATGACATACACTTTCTCCAAGTTCTTTTGCTCCAGAACTGGAGTTTGCTTTTTTCACATGTGCTATGAATCTCTTTTTCAGAAAATTTCAATCTGAATGCAACTTGGGGAACAATTATAAAAACTACTGAAAAAATTCAATTTGAATCAACATAATCCTGTAATGTTTCACTAAATGTCACTGAAATTTCACGTTTACCAATTCAGTTAGCTTCAAGAACAGCACCTTTATTGAAATTTTGTTAAACAAAATGGTAAAAGTATTTGAGACACATGGACACCCACAACTCCAGATAGCTGGTACTTTAATGCAACAGTTTTCTCACTATGGAATTTACTTTTGGACAGAAAATCTTATTCAAAATGAAGTAATCTTTAAATTTGTATGTAATAAATATTATTAAATGCTTTTAAATTTCTGGATTCAGGAAATGTATACAAATAAAGGAATGGACCCAATTTCTTAACTTGGAGTAATGTGAGACAAAGCTGGAACAAAGGCAGACTTGTGCATTTCTGTTAGTTGTCTTTCTTGCTTCTTTGGTTTCAAGCTTCTTTTTTTTTTTTTTTTTGTATTGAATTACCTCAATCATAAAAATAATGATTTGATCTCAAATGAGTTACCAGAGGGATCTTCTTTAGACTCTGAGATCATATTTGATTGATCGTATTTCAACAATTAGCCTTTTATTTTGCCACACACTATTGAGCTAGATCGACAGCATCTTAGCAGGCCAGCTTTAAACAGTCAACTGTTAACAATAGCATCAAAAAGAGAGACCTGATGGGGTTTACTGTCACTTTAAAGAACAGGGTGGGTTTTCACATTGTTGAAATCTGTCAGATATTTTGAAATGTCCCTCTCACTATGGTGCCACACCCCCTGCGTGCCCTTATAATAAAATTGGTTTTACTCCTGATTAAATCATTTTCTCCCTACCCACTACCATACTTCTCATAATGGACCTGTGTGCTCTACAGCTGGTGTTCTTCCCATGGTACCAATTCTTACTTTATCTTTTAAGCACTTCGCTGCTAAGATCTCATGCAGAGTGCTTATGTTTTGTTAAGAGCTTCATTCTTAGAGAAATAGCTTAACACATGTTCTAAAAATGTTGTACAACTTATTGCTTAAAACACATTTAGAAAATGTATAAGTACTGTAGCTTTGGCACAGAACTTTAAGTAGAAACCTTAAAAAAACCCAAGTTGTTTTTGCCATGCATTTGTCTTAAATGTCTAAAGTGGAATGCTTGACTTCCAAGGCTTTATAGAGACTTATCTCTACCAGATTTTTGCACCATTTCCAGCTCTTCAAGGAAACGTGTTAGGAATATATCATCGTGAAAGCAAAGGGTGTCAATTTTCCCTCTAGCAATAAGAGAGTTTTTAAAAATGTTTGCTAGAAGGAACAAATGCCAAGTAAAAAAAAAAAAAAAAAAACAAAAAAAAAAAAAAAAAAACAAAAAAAAAACAAAAAAACAAAAAAACACACCCAAAAACCAAAAAAAAGCCCACCAAATTAAAAAGAAAATAGAAGTACGTTCAGTTAAGAGTCATGTTTGGTTCCCACTGGTTGGAATCGCTCACATACCATAACGATAGGGCCATAAACAAACACACACATTTCAGGCTAGATTTAAGGGGAGGACCTGACTTTTTGGCTTTACACAGACATATTTTTTTATTGGGGTGTTTTGCTTACATAAAGATTAAGTCCCAAATCTGATATTTAAACTTGACAGTCAAGGACTGTTTTCAGTCATGAGATACTGTATCTAGGAAGATGCTGAAAATCTCACAGTCCTAAAAATTTGCTTTAACTTGTCAGTAGTGTTTGATTAGTTCAACCATCACTGCCAGTTGATATCATATATCTTAGATACAGACACAAACATGCCCAGAAAATCCCATGAAATTTATGCTAATACTCAGGCTGATAATGTAAAGACCACATTAGAAAAAAAAAAAAATAGTGCCGACACTTGTCAAAGTTATTAGTTAAAAAAAATCAATATACAATACATTTGTGAAGGGAATGTGTGTGTTACTCTGTTATTATTCTTAGCAGATCAGTCTTTTCAGCAATACACATTTTTAATGGCACTCACAATGTCTGCAATAGAATGAAAGAAGAGTTCAGCTTTGGTTTAAGCATACCATCATAAGGTTATCCTTGTTCAAAAAGGAATGGAAAGATCAGAGAAAGACAAAAAATGCAAAGAAAATATGAAAAACAACTTAGGCAGTACAGAGAACTCAGTTTTGAAAGAAAGTGGATGCTGTTCCTCTAACCACATGCCCTGCCCGTTATGTAGACTAATCTCTAGGAACAAAATACAGTCATTTGAGAGCACTGCTTGCTCAATTTTCTTCTAAGATAATTTATACATGTACTTTCCCAGTTATAAACTGTCTTTTTCCCATGCTGCCATTAAATCCCAGAACACCACGTTCAGAAGTCTTACTTCACTTCGGCTATTGTATATTCCTGCATCCCCTGAGTGACCCTAAATAACACAGAAAGCAATTCTTGAAAACACAACTAGAACTGGGTCTGCTATGGAGATTGTGCCCTCAAAAAGCTGTCTAAAGACCTTGGTGAGATGTGTCTTTGATGCCTTGAAAATTCCAGGGATGGGACTGCTTTCCTGGGCAACCTGTGCCAGTGCCTCACCACTCTCACAGAGAATTTCTTTCTACTATGCAATCCAGATGTCCTCTCTTTCAGTTTAAAGCCAAATGTAATTTGTACACTGAAAGGTATGTGTGTTCGATAGAAGTACCTCCATTTTAAAAGCCACACCTTCTCTCATCACTAGTTTAGAGGCATAGCAGCCCTCTTGGGGCAAAGAGATTCTTTCAAAGTGATCACACTCAATTGAGAGCAGTAACAGAGCACAGACATGTCTGGAGACATGACAGCAATGGGATGCTGTGAGGTGATGAAGGCTTTTGCTCATCATATGACAAGGAGCTTACCCCTTGGCAATGCGGCACATGATGTTTAGCTTTCTCCACTGCCAGTAAATCCTGTCCTGACATTGTATTTTATATACACATTCCAAAAAGCATACAGTACCTTGAACTTCGATTAAATAGTACAGCAGAAACCTCAACCCATGCAAAGCTATAGTTTACTCATTCAGCCAGATTTTTGTGAGTTCTCTCCTAGCTGAACAATTCTTCTTCCTCTCTCCCTTGCTAAGTTTGAGGGTCTACTGTCCTGCCTGCACAGTCCTTCACTTCCAAGAGTGTTTAAACAAAAAAAAAAAAAAAAAAACAGTCAGATTAGCAAGTCATTAAATTTCATCTACGATGTATTCCTAAGTAGTTTCTGCTTAATCCATCCAATGTTACCATTGATGAATTACAAAGGATATAACAGCAAAAGAAAGCTTGCATGCATTACTCCTTCTTTACTAGAGGAACACGTCATGCCATTTTAACAGATATTTTAAACCATGATGTTATAATGCTGAGCATTTCTTTATTACTCAAGTGCCCATTTCCATGTAGCCTAGGCACAAATTACTCAGCAATTTAAGTTAAAATGCAGAACATCTCTGTGTACATTTGGAGTGCTGTTTATTTCAGTTCTCTGAAATGATAGTTGGCTGACCTGGGGGCATGCTAGAACAACCAAGTACTGCTAACTTAAATCTCAAACTGTGCCAAACAAAAAAATAAAAAAGTTATCTGTACTTAAGCACACTGAGTCATGTTCATCCTCACATAGTTCCACTGAAGTCCAAAGAGTAAGACAGGGATGACCTATCTCATTGTTTCTGTGAAGATCCAGTACATTTGAGAACTTCAGAACCGATACATCGTGAAAGCATGCAGAGTAGCTCAAAGGTTTAGAAAAGTGATCACCTAGTGATGCCATTGCGTTGGAAAATTTCTATGCTATTAGTTGTTGTTTGAAATTGGAAGCATAAACACATATAATGGTACTGAAAGAAGAATACTTCTGGTAGCCAGAAATGGGTATCATCACTAAGATACTCTTATAATTGTCCACTGCCAATACCTGCAACAGGGTTAGATGACAGCAATATTAGTTTTGACTTGACATATTCTATCAATGGGATTTGAAGCAATAATTACTGTAATTAGAATTACAAGTACATTTAAAATTCATTAAAGTTAGCTGAATCAACTGTTCTGTATGGAAAAAGGAGTGATTTTAAATATAGAATATTTCCCTTCGAAATGCAGATGAAAGCTCCCTAAGAATAAATAAACCAGCTGTCTACAGATCAACATACTTCTGTAAGACTCACTCAGAGATGACTTGCTAACAAAGAGTAGGAGCAGGTATATGTAGCCTGAGCATTTGAAACCTGCAGCACCAAATCATTCCTTTGGGCTCAAAGGAATACTCAGATACCTGAAAGGGTTTAAAGAAAGAGGTAAGGGAAGAGGATGGAGGAATTCCTACCCAGCTCGTACCTGCCTATGGTTTTGGAAGTTTCTCAGCCTCAGCTGAGGGCTTGGGAGATCTGCAACTAATAGAAATCAAATTGCTATGATGAGTGAAAATTAAATTTTTCATACACTGATAAGATTCTGTCCTCTATCAAATTCTCTCTACTTAGCTGTTGAAAAGTAACTTCAATTTCTTCTTAGTAGTTAAAAACCACTGTTTTGTTTTGTTGTTTTTCTTTTTCATTTTATTCTTCTCTCTTTACTCTGAAACAGATTAATGATCTTCTCATTCTCTGTGCAAGCTAATGGATTTTATTCCATTTTCTAGGTGGATGTTAGTATTTCTGTTTCATATACCCAAGACAGCAGAACACAAACATCAAACACTTGCCTAGATCAGGAAATTGCTTTTCATAATACATCTTAATATTCAAAGGCAAATGTCCATTCTGAATTCTACTTTTAGCTTGATCTTTCTCACTTAGTCATATGTTGTGTATACGTATATTAGTCAAGGTAAATATTTCCCTTCCAACTTCAAATCTGTTACTATATTTTTTTTATTGTGTAATTGCTTTCCAGTAAGCTTCTCTGCAAACTAATTTTAAAGAATTTTTCTTTTTTTTTTTTTTTTTCTTTTTGCCCATTTTTCTGATAAAAGCCAGGTCTTTTATCAGAATTTTGTGTATCTGTGTCCACAAATTTATATTTTAAACAAATTGTAGGTTCTCAAGATCTAATAGAGAGGATTGAAGCAATGAGTTTCTGTCCCATTTCCACAGTTCAAAAATATGTTCAGATTCATACTGTCTTAATTGTACTACTAACTCAGAGTGCTTTAGGATTCTGTCATGTAGCTTTTCTGTTCTTCCTCTTCTAGTTGTTTCTAACACTGCTTCTATTTCCATTCTTGTCAAAAGCCTTTTCATAGTCCAAAAATCTGTACACAATGTTTTGTAATATTTGGCAGACTTATCTGAAACCTAATTCACTGCCTTCTAGTGATTCATGGGTCATAAATTATTTCATATGTAATGTACTCCAAAGGGTGAAAAATTCTTTGCATTAAATTTCAACCAGACACTTTAAGGAAAATAAAAATGAAAGAAAAAAGTATTTTTGAGACTCTCTGAATAAATCTGACCTCAATATATGGTCTAGTGTGTTGTCTCCCACGAACGGTATCTCAATATCCTTTAGAAAATATGAGATTTCAACACGCTATGAGTGAAAATACTCCTGCCATAACGTGGGCTTGCTGTGGACAGCTTTAAAAGAATGGAGAAATACAAAATATGTAGCACTGGATCAGACTGCTGATACATTAAAACAATCCTGTCTCCAGTGATTGTTAAACTGAAAAGGTCTCACCAAAAACAATTAAAAAACCAAGAATACCATCCAATATTTACTTACTGCACATAGCCAAATATGTTATTGCGAGTGACCCCAATAACAATAAGCTTGTGCCTCAGTGAGTGAGTTTCAGTAATCAAAGGAAATAATTAACAAAACAATAAACATCATTATGACTTCCCCTATGTAAATTACTTCCAAACGTAAATAGATCTAAGCTTAAGCTAAACTTAAGCAATTCCCCTACTCTACTTGCAATACAGAAAAGGAACATGCATATATGAATTGTTTACAGTTGTAATGTTTATCAATATCAGTTTATAGTTTTATTAGAAAAATAGAAACTTAAAAAATTTTCAATATATAAGTCATATATTCAGTATCTTTTTAACCCCATTTATTTTGATTAGACTGTTTACAAGAATAAAGATTGCCCATGCATGTGAATCTCTGTTCTCACACACCAGTTTGTAGGATATCCAGAGAACAAATTCTGTATTATTTTTTTATTATTATTATTTAATGAAATAGCTCTTTGAAATACACCAGCTGAAAGAAGTATTCTTACATGATATCAGGTATATGCAAGCTCTGTAAATGTCAAGGACAAAATATTTTATTTTGTACAGAATTTATCTTTTGGTTCACTAAAGTCAAAATACTTCTGTTCATCAGAACTTTCATAAAGGACCGTTTCATAATGTGAATCCATTTGGATTATCTGACCAAAGATAAGACTTCAATGGACTTACTATATCATTCACCACTGTACCAGTGCCACAAAAGGGAATTACAATTAATTGGATTATGTTGGTCTCCACCCGCTGATTGTAGAAGAGAAAGTCTGAAACTATAACTATTTCAAACGGACCATATCTTTCATCAACCATGGGATTTGGGCTTTAATTTACCAATAAAGCTTAATTTATTCTCTATATTCTCTTCTGGTTAGGAGGAGGTCATTTAGACACTTTATTCAAGTTATTCAAAAAGAAAGGACAGTTAAATATTTCAAACTAGCATTTTAATATTTTCACCTTGCTTTAGGCATTACTTAATTTTTCTATTAGTAATAAGGTGAGTTGCTTTGAAAAACGCAAGCCAGAGAACCCAGGCCTGTGTTTGGGTCATAAGGATAACTCATGTTCCATCTCCCCCAGTTCAGTTCACAAAATTTCGGCTGAAATTGTTACCTAACATGATAATTTGCTATCAGCTATACGATCTGTGACACTATACAGGACAACAAATATCACTTCATGTCATGTAGATTCCTGCACAGACACAAGGCAGTAAGTTTCAACAGCCAAGTCCCACATTAAATGTTAGGCTTGTCTGCATTGAAAGTTACACTATGAAAGACAAAGATGCAATTATAAATTTGATACATCCAAATAAATCGTCAGCTTGGTTACACTCATATTCTACAATGCAGATTAATTAATCTATTTTAATTAATGTGACTAGGATGCTAAACCCAACAATAATACTATCTTATTCTAATATATATAATGTTTTTGCTGATGGTTCTGTCTAAAAACTGTTAAGATTTTTCTTCATTAGCCTTACTGGAAGGTTATTTCAGTTATTTCAATGCCTAATTCATTCTAGTTATGAGACTAAAATATTAAACTTTATACACTTTTAAAATAATTATTAATATCAGTAATGCTTGCTTTGATTCTTTGTTTTCAAACTTTCACATTAAGTCTAAGAAATAAAGTCCTCAGTCAACATACTTCAAAACCATGTTGCTTAATTCTGATTTGCATTACTTTTTGCTAATATCTGAAGCTCTAATTCCATTCCCTGGATATTAGTGGGACTAGCTATGCTGTTAAAGATAGGAATGCTTCTAAGTGGTTACTGAATCAGGGCATATGAGATGATAATTGTGTGTTTAAAACAAAACTTTAAACAGGAGGGGATTATATAAGTTTCTAAAACAAATATATCTTCAAGTGCACTAAAGGACTTCCAAATGTTAAAGAAATGTTTTTGCAAATAATACTGCTAATAATAACATGAATTTTCAAATATTTTTATGCATTTTGAGAATCACATGAACAGGTGAGATTTTTGGTAAGTACTCTTTTTTTCACACAAATTTTTTTTTGAAAAAAGCCCAACTCCATCTACCCTGCCATGTGCAATACCACATGCGCAGCTATACCTTCTCTTACAGGGTAACAGAATATGCATAAATACTGCAGGGCACATGTAAACACGCTTGGTAAAGTTTATGGCTCCTCCTTGGCAGAGAAGGTGTGTAATGAAATACGGGTGACTCAGTGGCATGATGTTTTCCATTTCCCACACACGCCTTGCAGTCTTAAATGGAAGGAGAAGACACAGCGCCTCATGTATCTGTCAAATTGTCTCTAACATTACACCTTTTCCTTCATCTCATATGCACACCCATGTTTTGCATTATTCCTTGCTCTGGTATGACCTAATGCAGATTTGCCACATTAACAAAATATTTGTACTTACCTTTCTCTTTTGGAAGGTTTATCTGGATGTGCATTCTAGTTGTGATATTTCCAATTCCTCTTATTACACCTAAACTTACACGCGTATATTTCAAGATAGAAAACATATGCTTTGAAACAAATTTCAGACTTTACGGTATGTGGATTTTTCCTGTTCTTCAAACTAGTCTTGTGAATGGACTTGCAATAACTGAAGGATTTCAACATAAAATATGAGATAAATTTCTTATGGGAGGGACCTGAATGTATTAAAATATTGATTAGAGTAATGTTTCAAGTAAATTGAGATTTATGCTTCTTTTTTGGATACAGAGTCTTACAAAAAGTTTCAAGGCAATGCAAAACAGAGCAATTGACAAGAAAGATAGCATCTGCTTTCCTGGCTATTCAAGCTAAAGTTTTTTATTTTAAATGCAAGCAATGTTTCCGAAGTTAACATAATTAACTCACGACAATCCTGAAACATCATAATATAACATACAGATGGAAGTTCAAAGCTTTAAGAATGTCATGTAACTGCAAGAGGATTATCATATTTTAACTGCACACATCTGAATACCAATTAAAACAGGTGTTTTTATTTCAAACACTTTTGCGCATTGTGACATTACCAGGAGGGTTATTTATGTATTAGTCTACTTGGAAGCATATATTGCTTGAAAAATGTGATATGCAATAATAATGAACTTATGAGATAAAATAATGACACTCTGTACTGCTTCCTGAAACAATAAAAGACCAGTAGTTTAATTAGATAGTAATTTCCGTGTGACTATTTGACAGATTCTTCTAATTGTTAAGCTCCCACTAACTATTGCTTTACATAATTAATTATATTCAAACGCGAACAACAAAGACATGTGGGCCAGTTGCCCTTTTGACAATGTTTTTTGCAAACTGATTTGCTTACCAAAAATATTTTTAGAACTAAAAGATACTAATCTTAAGTGGAAATGCACATCAAAATGTTAAAGCAGCTCTGCATTTTACCATGGTTATGAGAAAAAATTTTGGATTGTTTAACATATCATTTATGCTGCATGCATAATAGCTCAAGTCTTCTAACAGAGATCTTTCATATTAATTTAGTATTGCATAAAATTCATAGTAACAGGTCCAAGGGTCAAGCATCATTCATCATTAGTTGAAGTGACATTTGCAACCCTTCACATAGCAGCTGCTTGAAAGGAGAGAAAAGGTATTCTTTGGAAGAATGGGGGGTAGTACACAATCCTCTCTCTATCTGCAGAAGGGAAAACAAGGTGCCGCTATGTCAGCATGGTAATGTGCTTAAATTTGGTGATGTCATTCTTCCCTAACCCCCATGAGTCACAAGGCACAAGGCAGCTGCATTCCTGAACTTAGTAGTTCGGGTGGAGATAAGTAATAACTAGATGTAAATGAATTACATTACTGTGGTTGTGAACATAGCTCTGTGCATCTAAATTCTTATTTATATCAGGATCCTATCTTGGTTTTGAGAGTTTTCTACTTGTTAACAAGGCAGCCCTTGTTTTCATGGCGTCCTCCAGGCATAATAGTTTCTGGGAAGCCAAATAAGATCACTTTTGAAACTGCAAGACAGCATTCCAAGACCTTGCAGCAGAACACATTGGCCAAATTAGGACTTCTGAAGACTGTTAACTAACAATTTTTTTTTTTTTTTTTTGTGGCACGTCTTCACTATTATAAAACATTAAGATCAGAATGGGAGATGTGAGCAATTAAAATGAAAATGTAATCATCTGCAAGAAAAGATAAATTTGCATTAAATGGCTAATACTTCACAGTCTTTTTGATATTACAAGTACTTTTAAAGAAAACATATATTTTACGTCACAGTAATTTTTATTATGTGAAACATGTGATCTCTTTGGAATTATGCATATTTTTTAAATCACAGTCATTAAAACAGCATGCAACACAAAGTAGTTAAACTCTGGAACTTTGCTAATATTTGGCAATTTTCCTCAACTTTGTTATTATACCTGAAAAGTATTTAATTAATTCATGTCACTAATTATCCTCCAGTATTTAAAGCACTGTGATGATTACTAGCTTAGACTACTACTTTTTTTTGAAAAAGTTTGACGATTTTTACAAGGGAAACCAACGCTTCATAGATTCACTTAGAAGAGCATGAAAAATGTTCAAGGACATTGTTTATTTCATACTGCAATTCGTGAACCATTATAGATTAAGCTTTCAGTCAAAACTCTTCTCCCAATGAGAAGTTATTTTTCCATATTCTACATATGTGTTATGGAGAAAAGGGTTCACCAGTCTCTTCTTGCACTGAGTCAAAATACAGCGATGCAGGTACTTCATGGTGAAATCTCATAATGGCCACTGGGCCCTCACATTCACAGCTTCAGACTGATTCCCAAAATGGTTTGCAGACCATGCCAGCCATATATTATGTTATCTAGAGTATAAGATGGCCATTCATCAGCAAGAAATCCATCCCCAAACCAGACAAAAAAGCATTTTTACAAAGGAACAGTGCTAATGGTCCATTACCCTTATGCCCTCTCAATTTCCCATGGATTTCAATAGCTGTGCAGACATTAAACAAGTATGCAAAGATGTTGTAGATACCAGAAAGGCAGAATGGCTGCAAAAGGAATAGAACAGCAGAGGCAAGATGACTGGCAGATAGGGTTGCCACATCCCCCTTAAAGAGACTGCTCCTTTTCCACACCTTATGTCTCTTGTACCATAAAAATATGCATAGATATATGTGGGAGCATCATAGCAGATTTCTTGGGATGCGTGCCATGCATCTGAGCTTCGAAGCTGGCTCAACGTTGTCACTATTAAGTCGCAGTGTACACAGCAACACTTCAATCTAATTTCAATTAGGGAAAAGTTACACAGAAACTTCTTTAAGTACACATGACCCTACACATAAATACAAATTTAATTCAGTATCATCAGTGTCTTTAAAGTGAACATTGATACCACCAACGAGAGGAAGGAATTTAAAGTAAGGCAACACTTGATGACATTACTTCCATCTACAAACTCTGTCTGTATTAACTAGTACATCAACGGTAAGTAAAACAGCGAGATTCATCTGCGAAGAAATCGAACGAAAAGAAGTAATGACACGAAATTTTCATTACAAGCAGTTTTTATGTGTCAAAAAGTAGAATATTGCATCAGCATGCAACAAAATACTACCTGGTAAATGAATAAAAGCCTAATGTACTTACAAGCTACTGATACCAAGAGTGTTAAGAGGTTGCAACTGACAGAATTAACTAAAACCACTTCTTATACCAAGGACACATAATCTCCTCAACCCAGTTGGTTTACATGCCTAACTATGCCTCTGTCCTGAAGTCAGACAAATCTGTATGCAGAGGAAATTCCAGTGTCATTAAGCAGGTTCAGCTAAATACATGTTTTTGTGTGAACACGCAGGATGTGCAGTCACTGCATTTGGAGTTCCATTTTCTTTTGTTTGTCAGGTCTTTTATTTAGACACAATGGAACAAAAAGTGTGGCAAGTTAGGGCTTTAATTCTTGAAAACCATTTTTTTAATTCAGAAGTTAGATTTCCCTAACATGCAGATTAATTGAGGGAGATGTAAATGTGCCCTTTAAGCACAGAACAAAACACTCAACCCCCACCCAACGACCCCCAAATCTGCAAGAAGACCAAGAGTAAAAGTCATCCTAAAAGTGTTAAAGACTCCTTGCACACTATCAGTCTCTGGGGAGTTTTTTCAGTCTTTCAAATTTTTCAATCACAAGGTACCTTAAAGGGGCAGAAGGTCTTAAAATGTTCTATCTCCACAGTTGAGAAAGCTACATCGAAGGGGGAGGGAGAGGGGTGTCAAGCCACAACACAAAAAGCATTAATGCAAAGAACAGTGGGGTCTCTCCCTAATTTGACTCTCTCTACAGGTGGTCTGCAGCTGCATCCAAACAGGTTACTACTGCTTTCCCATGGGCATTACAACAAAGTGGGATCTGTATTCACAAGAATACATTTGCTAGCATGGGCTGATTCAGGTCTAAAAATAAGAAAAAAGCATTTTTCAGAATAGCCTGAGGTAACTGTCTGCGCCAGCAGAAGACAGTAGCACTCTTGTTTCTCTGGCTCTGTGTAATGATAAAGTATATTAGAAACTTACTTCATGTGACTCACTGAGGCCCACAGCCAGCGTCCAATTGATTCATTTTATTTGTATTAGTTTGTTCTCCATCAACTACACAATAGACTAGGCCAAATCAATAAGCAATATTCTGTTCTCTATTGGCTTGGGGGTAATTTGCGCTGGGCCCTGCAGCTGCCATATCTGATTTTATAGTTCTGCATATCATCATGGAAACAACGCGGCTCAGAGACCACTCAGTGTGGGAAGAAATGGTAAAAGATTGCAAGGGCAAGGTGGCTTTTAAGCTCTTACACCTGAAGGAGGATGCATGAGTTGTCCATGCTGCACCTGGGTAGCTGCAAAGGCTGCATGCTGTGCTTCTGATACTCTTCCAAGGGATGCAGAAGTTATTTTGCATTGTGCCTGAATAGTTATAAAGTAAGACACCAGCACACATGCATAGATGCCTCTGGTAGCATGCAAAAATGACACGGGGATGGGATGAGCATGTAACTATTGTGTTTTCCTCCCAGTGCCCACTCCAGCTCCTGCCGTGACGTGGTGCTGGCAGCACCCACAACTGAGCAGGTTTTGCAAAGATAGAGCAGTAACCCATCAGCTCGGTACTGGCAGAATCCCTACTGCAGGCAACGCCACAAAGTCCTGTCCCAGTGGACATGTAAAATGGCCTTTCTTGATCTTCCTTAAGCAGACATTATGTCTGCTTAAATGAATTTCTGTACAATTAAGCTAAACAATGTTATCCAGGAAGTTTTTTGCCATTTTTTCTTTTTCTTTTTTTTTTTTTTTTTCCGTTTCATTCACACTACCTTGGGTGGTGAAATCTCCTAACTAGATGACTCCAAATACCTAATACCTTTGACTCCCAAACATCTTTGACTTCCTATTTTTCTTTTCTTTTTTTTTTTTTTTTTTTTGTTTTAATTTTTATGTCTTCTTCTTCTTGCAAGTAGTGGACGGTAGGAAATAAAAGAGCTTTAACCCCAAATTGTCCCACACCACTTCTTCCATACAAGACATACTGACTTTAAAAGTAAAACAGCTGTCATTACCCCTGCATGAATGAAGACCAACACAGACCATATTGTAACATCTCTTTTCCCATAAAACTTGTGAATCCTCTCTCTGCCCTGGGTCTTGGGTTTCTTGAGCTGCTGTATTGTGCCTTACCCAAAGTACAGAGCTAGCTTTTTAGTGTCTCTGATAATATTGCCTTCTCTATACAAGATGATAGAAAAACACTCTGGATATTAGGGTGGATGTAAGGGGTGGTAAAATACATCCCAGTGTGTTCTTCCTATCAAATACACTTGACAAACTTTAATGAAAAGTCTTCTCTACTTCCTACTAACAGATGTTTCCAATTTTTTCTCTATCAGCACTTTAAACCACCATCTTTAGCTTTCATGTCTAAGAGACATTATTATAGGATACATCATAATGATATACTGTACATTCATATACAGTATCCCATACAATGACTAGTTGATTTATAATTCAGATCCAATAAAGCAAAAAAATGATTTAACTGATGACTAGTGAAATACTAAATGCATTACAATGTTTGAAAAGAACATCCTTTCTTGCAATGCTAGTGACATAATAAAATTAAATATGGATATAAGATAATGCCCATTATTATTAGGCAAATGGAATCAAAAGGAGGAGAAAGAAAGGCAATCTCTATGGATCAAGGAATGCCTAAACTTCCTCTTCAAGTTTACAAAGACATGAACACAAATGGAAAAATTTCACAAATAATAAATTCAAACTATCTCGAATTACAGTATAAAGTTAGTTTTCTATCAGCTGGTCTCAGTGTATTAGGACTTTCAGTAGCACTGTTATATTTGAGTACTATATTTGGGATATTTGTGAATTTCAGAGGTCATAAACCTTTGGCTTTTTAAGCTCTGTATTAAATGTTTATTTTCTCATTATCCATAAACCCCTATAGCAGTGCAAAGGCACACTACAGCCCCACATCCAAGAAACTCATATTCCCTCAAATGACATATGTCTCATCCCTTCTTCTCACTTCTGACTTCCTCATTCACCCCACAAAATTCCTATTAAGGTTCATTGCCATAGCTCACCCCTTCCCAAATAGCCTGCCCTTCCAGAATAGTCACAATTACTAGTGAGGCGCTGCAGCCATTAACTTCCATCTATTCAAGAAACTTTACAACTGCTCCCCTTTCCTCAAAAACTGCTGTGCAGCTGTGTGAGCAATGAGCCTGCCAGGGTGGTGGTGGGTGACAGCATCAGCAGGTGGGGAGCACAAAACCAAGGTGCCAGTGAGCTTCCTCGTTGTTTCAAAGAACTTTTCAACTATGTTTCCAGATACGAAATCAAGGCCAGGTATCTCAGAAGTACTTGGTTTTTTGACTTTCTTTCTTTGAGCATTGGCTACCAGTCAGTCATTTCAACATTTGCAAACATCTTTTTTCTTCCAGATGGGTAAATTGCTTCTAATACAAAATAACTTCTGCTCAGAAGATTGCTCATACAGAATTAGATTGATGGTCAAGTTTTTATAATCTTGGTGCAGTAGTTTTTCCTTCAGGAACATGAGCATTTTGCTTCTGGAGAAGCATCATCAGACAATAGTTGCTCCAGAGCTGGAGCCAGTAGCATTTATTATAGTGAAAAATCATATAGTCGTTTAAACAGTAATGCCCATATACTGGTACTAAGCTATACCTTATTTTATTGTTGTATCAGTAGCATTTTCAAAGAATTTAGTGATCTCTGATATTTTAGAGAAAAGTTATTATTTTCTCTAAAAATCTTTAGGTATTTTAACCTGCATTATTGAATTCAAGGAAATATGAATTAGCTCACAAAAATGCACCAGCGGAATCTGGGGGTCAGCTAATTTGTGCTTAAACACCTACATTTGCATGTGCAAAACTGGATAATTATGCTCCTAGCTGCCCATTCATTTTTACAGATGGGTGCACCCACACATTTTTGTGGGATAATTTTTGGAAGCTTATAGAAATATAGTCCCTAAAGATTTTAATAAGGTTGGCTAAACATACTTCCTTTGCATAGATTATGTAGTTCCTAAGTCAAAAATTACTTCGATTCAAAATTTGAAAATTGGCAAGGGATTAATCCATAATATGATCTAATTACATTTTTCTTTAAAATAAATGGTCAAGATCTTAACTCAAAATAGTGGTTACTGTTCATGAACTGAAACTAAGAAATAGAACTGAATACTGAATTTTATTAGGTGTCTTAATATGTGTTTAGCTAATAGAATCCTCTTACCTTTGGCTGAATAACAGGTATAATCATTATGAAAGCATATTTAATTTATGCATTTGAAGCGTAAAGCTCTACTAATTATAATTTTATGAGACTGAAATGCAAACTGGCCAAAGCCTGGAAATAAAAAGTGGAACTGACTTGCTGTCATCAACTTGCAAGGACATATACATTCATAAACACAGACAAACAAATAAAGGGAGAGAAATACAGACAGACACAGAGGATGTTGAAAGTAGATAATTAATACATATTTTGGACCTTACAGATGGTATTGTTGGCTTTCATTTAAACTTTGCATTGTTAGACTACTGAAAGTTTATTTCTTATTTATCAAAGTGGATTCAGTAATGTTCAAATGATATTTCCCGGTTTGTAATACATAGGGCTTGCTAAACATTACTCAATAAAAAGAACAGGTTTTCAGCTAGGATTGAATTTTCCCTGTCATGTTTGGTAGGAAAAAAGAATATTAAAGCAAGGATACTTCTTTTGGCGCTCTGATATTTTATTATTTCTTTGTTTGCAGAGGTTACTTACTCTTAGTAAGTAAATATCACTGTGAATTTCTCTTTGTCCTTCATCAATCAAAATCGGTCAATTATAAGACCAGTGCAACTAGATCAAAACTCCAGGCTGTGTAGTCATATTACCACTCACATTATTACTAAAAATGCATCTATATTCCAAACTGGGATACCATAACCCCTTTGTCATTTTCCAATAAAAAAGACCATACCAAATAGGCAGAACACACCGTAATTAGCAGCTGGCAGAGAAAGCTGTAAATCTGTATGAGTTCTGAACGATTTGCTTACATTGTTGCTTTGTTGACAAATGATGCTGTACATGTTAATGTTCCTGAAATGTCCCCATTGCACCTGACGTGCCAATAAATGCCAGCCAGCTGTATGAATTATGGAAATAAGATTTTTGTTTATGAAGGTATCCCAGACATTTATTTTACTGCATGCCTCTTGACAGATTTAATGTCTGGAGTTACATTGAGAAGATATTTGCTACCTGACATAATGGATAATGGAAACTTTAAAGACTTTTTTTTAATGATGAGACTAATATATTTTTTTAATTTTACCTTGTGGCTACACATTTACTCTCCATATAAAACTTTCACATTTTAGGTGAAATGATAAAATTGTTCCTAATGTACAATGAGTTGGATGAAACCCATGATGCAGTATATGAGAAAACAGAGAAAAGGTATATCAAAGAGCTACTAAAGCAAGAGCGCTACATGTAAGTTTATCTATTTTCTTAGGTTATTTTATCTCTTGTGCACAATTGCTAGTATATCATTAGTGTACAAAGGTAGCTGTTAACACCTAGGCATTTCAAAGTATCATAAGAATCTTTCAACAGATATATTTAAAACAGACTCCATAAACCATTCATTTAATACGCTAAAGCAAGACAGAGAACATAGAAGCATGTACATCTACCAACTATATTTAACTATGTTTAACTGGATTCAGAACCAAATAATCTGTCACTGAAGTCTGAATATTTAAAAACAAGGTATATGTTCTTAAATAGGACACCCACACACACACAAACCGCTTTGAAGTGTTAAGGACACGAAAACTCTATTCCAACCCTGCTTTTAGCAAGCTTCCTTATTCTGGCGGAGGAAAATGATATCGGGCATCCCGTCTCTGAAACATAAACTCTGATAAGGCTCGTCTAGAGACAGTTTTGCAGCTCACTCTTGGGTTTCCTCCAAAGCACACTCCGTGTCTGCTGAGCTTGCTGCGGCAGGCGCCCCAAAGCTCTCCCAGCACTGGAGTGGGCAGCAGGTGCTGGCTCCCGGGAATCCCAGCACTGCATTTTCCCTGCCCGGCAAGCAGGGAACCTGATTCCCGCTCCAAAGTGGAAAAATTTAATCTGGCAGAAGAGGCTGTACCATGCAAGCTCTTCAATTCTTCCTCTATTAGCACATGTTAGTGTATTGTCAAGAGGAACAATAGCAACCCCATAAACTATTTATTCCATCAAGAACAATTTATTGTCTTTTGTAAGTTCTTTTCCAGCTTCAGAAGCTCAAGAAAGAAAAATCTGCTGGTTCTTTAAAACTTCAAATGTTGAGGACTATTTGTAGTCATCATATAAACGGGGGTGGTAACCAAATTAACCAAACTCATTTTGTAACTGCAAATCATTCATATTAAAATACTCCCTTCTGACCCCACCTCAAAAGAAGAATAAGAATAATAAGAAAAAAGGAGTCCAGATGGTTAAAATTATTTTTAAGCAAATATTCAGTGGTTACAGCTAAATTCTTCTGGCGCACATTCTCCACTACAAAAATGACACCCCACAATCACTGTGTTAACCATTTTCCAATTTGCTAGCCAAATGAATGCCTCAGAGAACACACACACACACGTTATAGAAGCATTATCAGAAATGCTATATTAAAGCTGTTTTGCAATGTGGGCATGAAGGAAGGCTATTTTACACTCTGTGGTAGAATTTTGTCTCCAGGTATAACACGCAACTCTTGCACAGACAATTGAATTTTCTAAAGCATTCCCTTTCTTGAAGCAGAACTATTTATCAGCACATTTCTCTACTGTCAGTGTCACTGGAAACTCTATTTGGGGATTGGGGGGAAAGGGGTAAAAGGCTTGTAATACATTCACAGTAACTGCCATCTCCACATTTTGCACAGTTTAGAAATGCTTCACTAAAACGCATTCCTTCATTTCCTATACCCTAATATAGCCTGTACAAGAACAAGCTGAAGGAACTCCCTTTGTAGCTCTGACAGTTGCTTTAATTCTCCCATGTTTTTTTTCACAGGCTCATTCACACATTGACCCACGCTACTTCGATATTACACATCGATATTATATCCTTGCATTTTCAACAGATTTACCAACCACCACCACTGTATGCATGCCCCTATGTGCAGCCAGTCCATATCACAGAGCAGACTGGTTGGAGGCTGGTGAGTAACAAAAGCAGGAGTGGTGGCACCAGTATGGGGCTGACTGTGGTGATGGATGGCCAGGGAAGGTGTTCCCCTGTGCAGCTCCTGCAAACTGGTTGCTCCAGTCTGGCATTCCAGGAGGCTTACCAGATGGAGAAACCTTCTCTGCAGCAGAACTGCAAGCTGTGCTTTCTGGGAAACTCGAGGCTGTAACCCTTTCCCTCTTCCTCCTCATATTGTGTTGCTTCCAGATTTCTTTCTATCCCTACATATAAATAACCAAGTCAAAATCTTCTTTCTCAGAGACACACACACTTAATTTGATTCTAATACTTTTCCCAGCAAATTAACCCCAGCTACCTTAACACTGCATATATAGCTTTGGCAATAGAAGTTAATTCATTCTAGGTCATGTGATTTACATGGAATGGATGCACGCATTGTGGCTGCTCAGATTTTTAAGCAGAAGAGAAGTTTTTTGTAAGGTTGCAGTGCCTGGATATTATGATGCTTGCATGGTCAGATTTATGAGTAGTTTTGTGCAGACGTTACGGTTGGTAATCTAGTGATCTTTTTCTGCAGTTAATGAGACTGCTAATAAAAACTCTGATAGAAACAACAATTTAAAGTCAACACAGGTTTATTTTGGTAGAGGCTAAGGTCTGAATTATATATGTTTGTTAAATGAAAGGAAATACATGCCTCTATATATATGTATGTGCATACACACACGTGTTTTACATTGGTGTGACTTCTCTGATCTCAGTGTTTTACATCAGAATACCAAAAGGTAAATCTGACCCATACCATAGAGTCTCCAAAGGGCTAACTCTCATTATTTTTGTTACAAATACCTACATTTTTCTCAGTGGAAGATTAAAGCTAATGTATAGCAGAAGAGCAATGTAAGGAATCCCACAGTAAGCCTCCATCCTCCTTTTGGTACCTACACAGTGGGTAGTGCAAGAACTCAGGCTCCACTATCCATTCTCTCTTTCATGGGCATGGTATTCATTGAAAATAATGGGAAGGAAATTACAGTAGTCTTGCAGGTCTCTAACAAGGGATCACTGTGTGGAAAAATGTGACTTGTCAAGAGCTACTTTCTTTGTATTGTTTCATGAGAAAATGTAACATAAAGAATAGCTGAAACCTAAAAACTTTGCATTCCTTTTTCAGTATTAAATCAAACCAGATATTGGTAAAAGGTGTAATTTTACTTGAGACATGCCAAAAGGTGATAATATTCTTAGTGACTGAGATCAGTGGTTAGCACAAAATATATGTTCCATTTCAAATATATTGTTCCATAAATATTTGCATTTTCCCTCTTCAGATCACTATTTCAGTAGTCTGCTTGCAACCAAGAAAGTAAACTCACAAATATCAAATAAACAAAGGAAATATCTAATTAAAGGCTAAATTTACTCACTTTGGACAAGCAATTACTCAAGTATTCCTGCTCTTTCCTTATACAGGTAGAAATTCACTACAAAGAAAGAATACTTAGATCAAGCCTGGGTCATTTTTATTTGTGTATGACAGCATAACATAGGTATTCTGTAAACTTTCATAAGAGCGCATTCCTCTTTGAGGAGCTGAGCAAACTGCTCTGGACCTTGCTGTGGTGAAATTAAAGCAAAGCAAACCCATGTCACAACAGAGAACTGCCGCTACTGAACACCCTGTTAAAACACCCTGTTAAATGTCAGTGGGGAATGGAAGGAGCACTAGTCACCAGGGACAGGTATTGGTCGCATTGCACTTCATGACTGAGGAAGATGTCTGTCTCTGTGCAAGGCAGGTCTGCAGCCAATCTCCAGCATGGGCACCGCTCTGCTATTATCTTGTTATAGAAAACATTACCTGCCTTGCTCGCTGTTACTTCTGTTCTGCATTGAAAAGTGGCACGTTGATTAATTACTACTCTAAAGTGCTTATAAAGCATCAGTCCAAGGCAGGTTTACTAGGTTGGGGCCTCCGATGATTTATTGCTTAAGGAGAAAAGCAAAGGCCATTTGTAAAGGAGCATTTTCTTCAGGGGGTGGGGGGTAGGGAGAGAGAGAGAGGGAAAACTAAGGTAAAAAAAATAATAAATTTAAATTACCTATTTTCTGCTGTCTCAAATTAAAGTGTCTGACCCTGAAGAGTAAAGCTAAAGACTCTATCCCTCTGAAACTTATTAAAAAAAACCAAACCCAAAACCCAGCAGCATTTTACTCTACTTCTCTTTACAGGACACCCTGCAAACATTAAGAAAAGAAACATTCTGAATCAACTGGTAAAAATGATCTGAAATTATTTCTTTTGCTGATATAGGGAGCTGATCAGAGAACTTTAAAATAATTAGGGCATTTCTGCTTTAATACTTTTTGCTTTTTCAATGTTCTTGCTGGAAAGGCAGAAGAAAAAGCAATGCACAAACACACTGACACACACACGCAAAGCATATTCACAGGAAAAATTCATTTGGTTTTGGTTTGTCTCTTGCTATTTTGCCTTTTTTTTTTTTTTTTCTCCAGTTGTAAACTGGCAGTTTGGGTTTACTGCACTTCACTTACTAAAGCCTTCTAACAGTATACAGTTCAGGAATGTGCGAGAAAAAGATTCCCATATGACAGAGATCCTTTGATATTGTTACTTCAACTGGAACTTTGAAATACAGTAGCTGGTTTTGTGTGTAACATATGACAGTTTTTCTCCAAGTCTTATAAACTTTAATTTACTTAACAGCTGTCACTGATGTGATTCACAGAGAAAGCACGAAGAGACTGAAAGAGAAATAGCTAATGTGTTAGCCTTATTTGATGGTACGGGATTATATAGTACAGTAATTAGTGCAGTCTGTATAAGAAGCCTACAAAAATATTGGTATCAAAGAAAGAAAAGAAGATAATGTCAAATATTCCCAATAATTTAGCACAATTTCAATACAATATTATGCAGGTTTTCTAATACAGTTTATTTCTGTGTGGTAGCTAAAGTTACCAAAATCATGAGAGAAAAAGGAGATAGAAGTTTGTTCTGGTAGGTAACAACATGACAACTTCCACTGGATTTTGTGTGACCTTGCACCCAAGGAGTCACACTCATTACTGCATATTCTGCAATAACCTAACATAATACTACACTAGCATTACTTTACATCATCATGCTGAATCACAGCATTATGACTTCAAGAAGCAGTGTTATTGAGGGTGGCTACCTTTCTTCTGGAAAAAATTGTATTACATGGTCCATAACCCCTTAAAAAAAAAAAAAAAAAAAAAAAAGATAAAAGAGAGAACACACTTTTTCTACTGGCAAGAAGACCTGGTAAGTAAACCTAAAACCTACATCTCAGCAGAGCTTTAAAGTGTGAGGGCCTCAAAGGTGGTGATAGAAATTGCAAGTGGGATTATTAATTCTATTAGAAGACATGAAGATTTCACTTGGGGAAAGCAAAGGTGGCTTGTGGATTTCTTCCTTGCTTCGCCACTGACAGTCTGCGGAGTCCCAGCTGCTTGTTTGTGGTCATCTTCAAAGGAGATTAAGAAAAGCTCTGGAAGCAGCCTAGAGAAGAACACCAAACATGTACAGGTGGGATCCAAATCCCCTGCCTGCAAGTGCATTGTTCTGTCCCAGACAGGACCATATACAGCACCCATACACCCAAAATCTGAAGGTGAGCATAGCATTTGCAGGTCTACCATGTACATCAGGAGGTATTGATGCCATAAAGCTGAAGGTAAGGGTTTCCTCCAGAACCTGCTGAAATGCCTTGTCCTTAGATTATGTGCTTTTCTCAGAAAAAAGGAATTACTTTTTACCTCTCTATAGTGTAGTTTAACTATATGTACAATGAAGATAGCGCTTACCCTCTAGGGCTATAGAGATTCTTGATTAAACAAAAGATTCTTACTCTTAATCAGATTTCTCTCACTTGATAAGACCATGGGAAATCCTTCTGTTCAGGAGCAAACTTGACACCATGACAGATGAATCGGCTTCCTAACAATTTTGCCTTTGGAAATTATTTTCTTTGGGAATAGGCATTTATGAAGTACTAATGCTAAAAAAAAACCAACCCAACCCCCCCCCCCCAAAAAAAAACCCCCAAAACAACTGACCAACCAAAACAAACAAAACAACCAACAAACCAACAAAAAACATAACCACAAAACTCCATGTTTTTATCACTGCTGATGTTCCTCCTTCACATTAAATATTTCCTGCAATTTTATTTTATTGGAGATTCTGCCTTGGGGAGCTAGTTGCATATTTTTTCTATTCCCACAGAATATTGCAGACTGCAAAGTGTTCAATTCTAGTATGGGGGTAAGGACGTGTGACAGAAGATGGGATAGGTATGTGAAAACTGTGAGATGAGTATAGGGAAGACCTTCATCACATTTCTTCTCTCAACCCCAACTCCTCCCTTCTGTAGATACAGCAGTTTGTGAGAGGAGGAACCCCGCCACTGTGAGTTTACTCTCCTGCCACAAACAACTAAGCATTGATCTTGACAGATACTAGACAATTTTGATGACATCCAGTGCCTTCTTTATGTACAAGGACTTTAACATGATTTAAGAAGCTCAGAATTATTAAGGTGGCATTCAGAAGCACAAAGGATGAATATCAGTTTTAAAGCCAGTGGCTTACTTTTAAATGGAAATTGGTAAAGACAGGCAAGAGATTTTAAAAAAGTAAAATCTCAGTAATTTCACCAAAATGTTATCTATTTGTGGAATAAACAGATACTGAGCCAATTAATTCTTAGGGTATCTAAATTCCACTGTCCGTTTCCCACTCACAGAATCTGTTTTAAAGCAAAAATGCCAAATTAATACAGGAATTATAGTTCTTACAGTATCTTCTGCCAGACTAAGAAGGCACAGAGAATACCCTGAGAAATATCACCTCCTATATGAAGAAAGGCTGAGAAAGTTGGGGCTGTTCAGCCTGGAGAAGAGAAGGCTGCATGGAGACCTCATAGCAGCCTTCCAGTATCTGAAGGGGGCCTACAAGGATGCTGGGGAGGAACTCTTCATCAGGGACTGTAGTGACAGGACAAGGGGTAACGGGTTCAAACTTAAACAGGGGAAGTTTAGGTTGGATCTAAGGAAGAAATTCTTTACTGAGAGGGTGGTGAGGCACTGGAATGGGTTGCCTAGGGAGGCTGTGAATGCTCCATCCTTGGCGGTGTTGAAGGCCAGGTTGGATGAGGCCTTGGGTGATATGGTTTAGTGTGGGGTGTCCCTGCCCATGGCAGGGGTGTTGGAACTAGATGATCTTAAGGTCCTTTCCAACCCTAACTATTCTATGGTTCTACGATTCTATGATTCTAAATTCAATTCTTAGGAAATATCAAGTCCAGTTTTGACAGTTAAGAGTCCACAGAATTAAGAGAAATATCCAAAGGTTTGGTATCTGACTTGAACGAAGTTTGAATTCTGGCCCTCAGACCGAAAGCAGCGGTATGCATGTGAAATATGTTTTTTTCCCTCCTCAGCAAAATGTACCACTGGATCAAATAGAGACAGAAGAGATTTCAAATATAGCACACTCCTTTTTACTGATGGGTACTCTTGGATCCATCTTCTGTTGCAGCACTCGCCTGTAGGACATCTGAGGTTGGTGCTTGAAGTCAAATGAAATTGGGCCAAGTTTATTCATTTTCCAAATTGTGATCTCTGAAATGTCCTCTCATTTCTATTCCTCCTGTACCACCATTCTTCTTGGGTTTTGGCTCTTCTCCAGCCCTGCTTCCCCCACCTCTCCCAGAGTGATCCTGGACATAAGCCCTGCACCATGATGGCTTCCCCAGGGAAACCTGGCTGATGGGACTGAAATACAAGCTTAGCACAGGAATGCCCTAAATGTCTTACTCTTCAGAAGCACCAGAGCCTGGATTAATTACAAAACCTCCTGGGTACACCCGTGCCCTGCTCAGCTCCTCCTCTTCTGTGACTTTGTGGTGTATACAATTGGGCAGAACTTTCTTACTTTCTCATCCCTCAACATGATTTTCCTGCATCTAGTGACGGCAAGTCCCTTCTGACACCCTTTCCAGCCCCATCCTGTATTATTTTCTTCCTGTGCTCCACCACATTTGCCATTTGCCTTCCCGGTTCCCAAGTAGGCTCTATTGTTCTTCAATAAGGGGATGGTTAATCAGGAGACAATTACATTTAACAGTCTCAGTCAGTTGTTTGGATGGCTTCAGCACAGTGAGCAACAAGATGTTGCCTTCCATGCTCAATGCCTCTTAAAAAATGCTCTTGCACAGCCGTACCCGCTCATTTTGACTTGACGGTTGCACTTCACTGTTCCCTGAATGGCGTCTACACAACTGAAGCTGCGTTATAAACTGGGTCACTGAACTGATCTAGGTTAAAAATATCCCAGATATTCTTTAATGAAGTGTCATCAACTATTCTCAGGCTGAAGAGTGACTCAAATACCTCCAAATAATCTTGCTTACATATGCAAAAAAGTATGCCCTAATCTAAAATGTATTTATAACATAAAGTTCAACATTTGACCTGAGCGTATCCCACTCTGTCACACAGACAAAGGAAATAAAAATGTGTTGCTGTAATTTCCTTGACAGCAAAAAACCCAAACAAACAAGAAACCTCACACATATATGTCTAGGCCAATATATATGATAACGTAAAACAATGAGTTAGAGTTTTCATGGCCATGTTAAAACTCATCTTGTTAGTTCTAAAACTGCAGCACATAAATGTGATTTTTTAAATATAGCTCTCAAAATCTAAATAAATTAATACATCCTTAAAACTTAATTGATTAAAAATTTTACTGACTTTCTATAGAGTTTGGAATAAGAAGGCTTCACAGCCAGGCTATGAACACTTCTTAAGAAAAACAACATAATGATGATTATTATTTGTTTTTATTGGTGGTGGTAGTTTTATACTGTATTATTATTATTAAAAGTGGTAGTAACACCATATGGATTATTATAACCACAGTAGTGACAAGATGCCCTAATAAGATCCATGCCCATTGTATCATGCATTATAAAAGCACATAGTGAGAGTTAGAAAAAGTTTAGCATCTAACCAATTAAGGCACACAAAAGGTGCAGTAAGAAACAGAAGCACGGTGATGAACTGATACAAGAGCCCACAGAGAAAACCAGTGTTAAACCTCAGATATCCAGAGTTAGCGTCTCTTTAAACACAGACTTGTTTGTCTATACAAACATATATGTATTAACATATGTAATATCACATTATCAGGTTTGAAGAAAACCGGATAAAACTGGTCAAAAAGAAAAAGGGAAAAACTTTGATTTGGTTGTTTTCCTTAGGTAAAGGATATATTAATCAAAACTGGACAGACTAAAAGTGATACAACACAAAGCAAATATGAGACTGAGCTTTGCTGGTGACTAACTTCAGCCAAAGCAATGTGCAAACCACAACACATAAAAAAATTTAAATTCATAGAATAACTGTTTGTAGAATCTCATCACAACTCCAGCAAGCAATGGCAATGTATTTCCTACTGGGATATGGACAGCAAATAAAAAACTTGGTGGTATTCCAGCTGACGAAGACTCTGGTTAAAAAAAGGCAGACAATATGCATTTTGTAGCACAGAGACATTTCTTTCAGCTCTTACAACTAATCGTTGCATACCACAGTTCAGAAAGCCTCTCATGTTTTGCATATTTGATAACAGTTAACTATGAAACAAGAAAGAATAGTAACTTATTTTTTATTTTTCTTGTACTTAGATTTTTATTTTTTATTATAATATAAACACTTTCTATAATTAGCATTATGTGCCTTTTCTTATATTTACTTTTTAGGTGCCTTACAAACTGTTTAATTGGTGGGGCTGCAATAATTAATGTTTTAAAATGAAAATATTTTTTTATTTGTTCATGTTTAAATAGACTAGATGTTTCAGCCTCATTTACAGATGTGAACATGCCCAAAATATTTCAGCAACTTAAGCCTGTTTTCCGTGTTGCATTTAAACAGTCAATTTTTGAGAGCTGCTTTTTGTCTGAAAGTTATTTAAAGTCCCATCTTGTCATTAAGTTAGACTGTTAGAAATCTAAAGTTCAGATTCGCACATGCCAGTTAATAATTTTAAATTCTAGAACAGAAGAATGAAAAATTAAGACTTACATTGCCTAGAAAAGAAAAAAGATTTATTTTTGAATAAATGGAAAATAACTTGGTCCAAAGTGGAACTGTGAGGTTTTTAGCAAATAAGTTATTGCTATAGAATTCAGTTCAAATTTGTAAAAACAAATACACAAAATGACATTTAGCTGCAAGATCACATTTCTGTAGAGGTAAACTGTGAGCTCTGCACAGCTACAGCTACCAAACATTTATCAGAGCTTTAAATTCTACTCCCAAATTTGAATAGACTACAGAGCTAACAGTGTCACTGAGGAACAGCAGAAAAATATGTGACTCCTGAGTCTAAAAGCCACAGTTACTTTAGCTTCTGCTAGGAATTGAGGTATTTTTTAAAAAGTTGAGTACAGTAAGTAAATAAATAAATACATTATCTACCTTCATGACCTTTCTTTTCTTGAAAGCAAACAGCGTTCATCATTTGTAACATGACTTTCCATAAAAGTAACAGTTCATAAAAATCTGTGAAATTACTGCTGGGACAAACAAATTAAACAATGACAATGCAATAAAATGAAACTGCTGTTGTACTCCTATAGTAGAAGAACTACTTCTTTGCTGGGATTAATACATCTTGCAGAAAACAATTTTAAATAATGTAGAACATATGGATTCGGGTTTTATTATTCTTCTAAAAGAAGACAATTATATTTATGTGATAAACTGTTCAGTGTTAGTAGCATAATGTTTATATTACTGGCCACTTAAATAGTCTTTGGCATAGTTTTATAAGGAACAGAAGCCTCCAGATCTTTTGAAATCCATCTTACAAAGTAAGTCCTGTCTGTTACTGGAATGCAATGGTTGTGCACAGTGTTCTTGCTGGAAAAAACATACTGCAGGTAATCTCATTGTTAAGCTGCATGCATGAAAAACTTTCTGATGTTTTAGTTACAATTTATGTGGCATTTTAGAGCTTTCTAATGAAAAGTATGACAGCTTTATAGCTGTCAGGAAATAGGAGGGGGAAAAAAAGCAACTTTCAATTTTAAGTTTTTGGAAATTAATGATCATGATGTGCTGTTTTCTATAGTAAACCTTTCCAAGGTGTTTTTTCTTAATCTCCTTACTTTTATAAGCAACTATCTTCTACACTCTCTTTTGTTTAATCTCCCAGCAAAATAAGAGTTTCAGGTAGTTTTCAAGGAGCTGTTTTTGTCTCCATTATATTCCAGATAATTTTCAAGGGGATTACGTAGAAACCACAGAAGTATTTATCTCATTATCTTCCACTGCTTCTGAGGCAAAACTGCATGCATTTGAAATAGGAATGTGTTACCAAATAAGTATTTTCTGTTGCTGCTGTGTACAAAATTTTTATTGTAAACATTGCTGGCAGCAGCCTTTTCTCTTTACTGAGATTCTGCTATCCTCTTGTGTCATTCAGATAACATGATCATTTGGAAAAATTATGCAGGGTGAACAAATGTACCTATTCATGTTAATCAAAAATTAAAGAAGGGAAAAAGAAATAGTATCAGTTTGAGGAATGTTACTGTCCTCATTCTTCACCCCTGAAGTACAAGTTTAGTATTTTAAATTCTCCACTTCTCTATTGCTTTTAAAGTTGGGGTTGTTAACAAAAGATAAAGAGTGTAACCTATTGGAAGTGAAATCTGCATGTTCAGTTAATTTGGGATTTATTAACGCAGTAACTAGACTTGCAACTGTTCTAAAATCATTTTGACTGAAGACTTGAGAACAGTACAAGAGGATGGCTACCCCCACCCCCATCCTTAAAAGAAAACCTGTGCCTGCTGCTTCCAATTTAGTGCAATCATGCCTCTTACTGGCCAATACAAGATGCAGCATTAGCTGTCACATGCAAATGAGTATTCATGGAGACTTTCAGATGTGAAATAAAGAATAAAGACAAGCATTCAGTGAATAATTGTTTTCTTTTATAAAACTGGATCCAAAAGGAAGTGCCATGTCACCCAGAGTCTATAGCCTTTTTATGGTTACAATCTGCTGTTGAAGCCAGATATTAGAAATGAAGTGTGGATGGAAGACTCCAGTTTCCCGTGCCGTCAATCTTTCACAGTACTACATTTGCTTAACAAGAAAAAATCCAACCCATATTTGTGTTTCTTGCTATCTCACTTTCTCTTCCAATTGGGACTTTTAAATGCATAGGGATGTATAATAAAGCTGTCCACTTTCTATTAGCTTTTTTTCTACAAAGCCTGACCTAAATTCTTTGTTTTCAGCAGCATAGATACACAAAATTACACAGCAGTAAGAGTTTTACTGCAAACCTGAAGTCTTTCAAAGCTCTCTGATATCACTCAACAAGATGAGAGAGAAAGAATACCTTGAACATTGAGGGCCTATTTGGACACAGGGTGAGGAAAGCAAACCAAAACCAAACCCCAACAACAGCAAAACAAAAAAGCCCCAGCAAGTTTTATGCAGATACAGGCACAGATTTGTGGAGCTGTGAATACCTGAGCTGAGTTCAGACACATGCACCTATTCATTGAAACTGCAGCCATAAAGTCTGATAGAAAACAGCCATCAATTTGTATTTATATTAAATCATGGCGTTATGTGTCCCTGTCTTCTGCTGGAAGAATCCCAAATGCTTGGTCCAGCAGTAGGAAGAAAGTAAGCAGATGCATGAATTGCAGCACCTTCGTGGTGAACTGGAATAGACGAACTGTAGGAAGTACTTTGGTAAACTCAAACTTGGCAAAGATGGAACCAAAGGTTGATAAAATTGGTTAACTGGCAGGAAGAACGAATGTTAAGAATAAACGCTGCCTGCACCGTGAGGAGGACTGACCACTGCAGGCATGTGTGGAGGCTCAGCAATGGGGAAATAACCCCTTGTAAGTAAGTCAGTGGCTTGGTTTATGTTTAAACTGAAAACTAAAGGACTTCAGCTCAGTCAGAGCTTCTCAGCAGTCTCAGCAGTCCTGTGGCCCTGCAGGAATCTCAGAGGCAGTCAGAGGGCTGGGAGGCATTACATTCTTCCCTTATTCTAACATAAATAATTCTTTTTTGCTCTGTTTACTGCATACCTTTACTCTTCAAGGGCAATCTCTTGAAGCACAGGCACACACACGCAAATGCACTGAAGAAATTAATCACTGATATTATCATTACAACTGATACAATTACTGTAAACAGAGACATAAAACTGCAAGGGGGAATTTGAAAATGTTTCACTCTACTCCTGTAAGGCAGAATGCCTGCCTACAGGGGCTGAGCACGTTGACCATCCCATGACTGTCTGCTTGTTCCTGTAAACCACAGTGGCAGGAAGACAACCAGTTCTTTGTAGCTTTTGGTCTGTACTGTATCTCCTAAGCGAGCTGAAAAGAGGATGACCCTAGAGATAAGACAAAGGATTTGAAACAAAAAGATTTGTCTTGTATTTCTGAATCATCACAAACTTCCTTAGGCATGTTACTCAGCTCCTCATTTTCCTACCTACCAAATTTAGTAATATTTTGATATCTCACAGAGATATTAGCACAAGCCCTCCAACATACATAGCTGCTCATATATTATATCAATTTAGTAATTTTCAAAAGCGACTACGAAATACTCAGTGCAGACAACTCCATGGGGCTTAGTGAGCAAAACAATGCATGGTGACGCATCCCTACGACCACAGGAATAAAAACCAGTAACTCATTCACATGTAGAACATACTTGTAGCTCCTCAAGGACTAAGTCCTTTTACTCTGTAGCCACAGCATGGAAGAATTTAAAACAGCTTATTTGTGGATCTTTGCACTGCTGCCCATTGCACAAGTGCCCCAGCACTTGGAGATTCATCACAGGGGAGACCCACATTTAAGATCTAATTTGGCTTTGTATTATTCTGAGCCCAGAAATTCACTTTTTGGAGGGCGACAGCAACCTTATCGGAAGTCTCTGTAAACAGCAGGGATTTGGCAAATGGAGTTTGGTGAAATAGCACAGCACACTGCATAAGAGACTGACTATAAATCAGATTTGGCTCTGTTTCTGACTGTCACTGATTTACCATGGAAACTTGGGCAAATCTTTTACTCTCCTTATCCTCCATTTTCTGTACCCATAATGTAAAGATAATGATGCTGCTTTGCAAGCTCTTTTGAGATCTTGGTATGTTAAATGCTAAGTGCATTGCATCAACATTAATAGCACCCAACTGAGAGGATGCTGTATAGCACTAGCCTGGCTGTCCCTAGAAAACAGATTGGTGTGGGGAAAGTGTGCATTTGTTAAGCAGCTTAGACACTGCTCATTCCCATGATACTTCCACAGCACACAGGAACAAGGTCTGACCTACTAAAACAAAAGGAAAAATGCCATAAGGAGAAAATTGCTAATGTGACCTGTTATCGTATTTCCAGTACAGGAAAACTTTGGGATTGATAGGGATTCTCAGTGTTTGTGTGTGTGGTTATTATACTCAGCCACAACCCCACTGCTCACAACTTGTGGTGGAGACCACTTCCATTAGTATGCATTAATCACCATTTTATACACTTCAGTTCAGCTATCACTGAAGAGACATTAGATACACTTAGATATATCCTATCACATGTTATATGCGACTCAATTTTAAAGTTAGTTAATTGTCCTAAATTATATTCTACCTCTTGTATTTACAGGACCATGGTATATTACAATGTATATTTTTCACATGCTGCCTAACATGATTTGTTATTTTACACTTCAGTGTTCAATGTTTCTGCTCAAATATGTATCACAACATACACAGTAAAAAGAGTTATGAAAATTTTATTATTAATGCATGCTTTTTTCTCTGCTGGAGATAGAACTTTGTTGTGCATGCTATAAAATGTTAAATATTAGAATTATTTAAAGTTAATAGGATGCCAAAGAAAATGACTAATAATACATTATACAATTAGATGCCTTTCATATGAGTGAATCCATTAACAAAATAAAATACATTCAAACAGAAGAGTTCTGATTTGCAATTTTTAGCAAGGATTGCCCATGTGTAAAGCTTAATTATTTATTCTTTTTTTTTTTTTTTTTTTTTAACTGCTGGATACATCAGTTTGCAATTATTTGCATTATGTTTGAATGCTTTATCATGTGGCTCTGATTCGAAAATACATATCTCTAAGTTGCTTTAGCATCTTCATTTATGCAAAGCATTAAACATGGAAAAAACAAAAGTAAGTTTCTTCCCATGGATTCAGCAGGACAGCTGATGGTGCCACAGTCCCTTGGTATTGCTCTTTCAGCTGGTTTGGGTATCTTTATTATCACTCTTCAGCCCAGATGTTCTCACGTAGTTTCAGATCTCTAGTTTGCCCTCCCAAGTGTACCCTTGTTTCTCAGTAGGATCAATTTCATCCTGTCCCAGCTATACAGAACTGAAATCCAGCATCATGAAGCTTTACCTGAAGTTATTCAGATGCTGTAGCATACTGGTTTTCTGAGCACTGGCTACTACTTATTTTGAAACTAGTTATCTTGTCTCCTCAGCTGATGTCAACATTATCCCTGAACAAAACGCTGAGCAAGCAGCTAACTTTTCTTACACCAAAAATAGCTTATGACAAAAAAGTAATACAATCTTCTTGCTATTTTTCTCCTGTACTTTCCTTTTCCTTTTACACTGATGATCTGTCTCTAGAAAAGCATCCAACAACAGCTAAAGAAAGTTCTACCCTGAGCAAGTAATCTCCTCACATCCGTCTTCTCTTCGCTGCTGCTATCAATGTAATTAAGTCATTTTCAATCTTCTGTATCATAAGCACATGATGTTGGCTGATGGAAACGTGTTTTGAAATACATGTTTTCTGGGTTTTAATTATCTGATTACACCAGGGGGAAGAAAATAATAAAAAATGTCTCTTTAGTATACTACAATAGGTAAAAATCCAGCAATAGCGCTCCAACTTTTTTTTTTTCCAAGAGATTTTTTTTCCACCTTTTAATAGTCTACCAAGTCCAGTCTTTATAGTTCATGGTATTTAAAAGTGTGATGAACCCAATTGCAGCCACTTCTGGTAACGCAATTTTAAAACCAATTTCAAGTTAAAGATGCCTCTGATTATAATCTACACTCAGCTTGCGAGAGATGAGGACTGCTATGTTTCACTTCTGCTGAGGTTTATATTAGAATTTTGGCATAACCTAACTCCAGGCCACTGTCACCCCAAAATACCTCATGCCCATATGTGTCTTAGTGT
Organism: Psittacula echo; assembly: GCF_963264785.1. Taxonomy (NCBI): domain Eukaryota; kingdom Metazoa; phylum Chordata; class Aves; order Psittaciformes; family Psittacidae; genus Psittacula; species Psittacula echo. The sequence goes on along the minus strand of NC_137743.1, from coordinate 37,379,077 downwards.
CAGCCGATGGTGAAACTCCTGGATGAGCCAAGTCTCCTACATTATGTCAGCTGGTAATAAGGGAAAAAGAAAAATTGTGCAATTGGAACATGGAAAAGGATTATAAACTAGCAGATTTTGCTGCATGTTGGACATTGCTTGTGAAGTAGAAGGGCAAAAATGTTTTGAAATATATGTGCTGTAATATTCAATTCTCCACATCCTGATTATGTCAAAATTTTACCATAGTTATGCTGTATAAATAAAAATAGAAGTTAAATGAAGAAGAGACAATGTGTTCAAATTAGAACCACGGATTCATAGGTTGATTTCAAAAGGCCTCATTCTCACAACTCCCCCTGAGCTGTTTGCCTATGAGAAGGGTTTTGATTAGGCTCAGATTATTATAGTAGAGTTGGGAAACAGGACCTTTGATCCAAGAGATATGAACAATCCCTGTTTTACTGACAACAGGCATACCACAGACTGAATAGTGTTAACGTTCGGATGAGAGCTGAAAACTCAAGTGAGAGCTGTGCTACATTCTCGCTTTTAAGATTCTGGTACCATACATAACCTTGAAATTAAAATACAGTGTGACTACCTCTCTAAGTGTTTAAATTAATATGTTTAATAATCCCAACAATAATAAGTATAAAGTATAAATTAAGACTTAGAAAAGAAGGAGAAAGAAATGTCTCTCTCTATTTATATATGTAGCATGTATTTATTCAGGACAATGGGGTACAACTATTTAGACATCGGGATTTCATAAAGCTTTTTTAAAAAAAAAAAAATATTATTTTTTTCTCATTAAATATATATGTAATATTTTTAATGCACATATGAAGGGAAAAAACAATAGGTAGCCAAGAAAAATTATTAATTTGCCTAAGTATAGGCATCTAATGCTTCTTAAATGCTCTAAGACATCTCACCCAGCTTCTAGCACTCAATTTCTGAAGGTAAAAATACACTATATACCCCTCTACTAGATCTGCCAGCATCATGAGGATGATTCGGATACTCAGCATCCTCTCAAGTGGCACTAAACACTAATTCAGGTAACTGTATCCAGATGAAAATGTTCAAAGAAGAAGACGTTTTCCAGAAAAGTGATAATTTGCTCATACAAAAAAATTCTAAGATTTTTTTACAGAATAATATTAAAAAAAAAAAGAAAAAGAAAATAGAAAAATTTTTAGAACATTAATTTATTTTCAAAAGGAATATATTTCTAAGAAAGTTGTATCCACAAATGAGTAAACTCAAAAGTTTCCAGCCATCACAGAAGATGATGGTTTTCTCCTTTTTCTTTCTGCTAGATTTTCTTTTTTTTATGTTTTTAAGTTTGATGCCCAGTAATGTCCCAATTTGGCCCCCAGCACTCTTTATCTCTCACTAAAATAACCAATAGAGTTCAACAGTTAAATGCATTACCAAAGCCTCCCCCAACCAAAATCACTCACTGCTGACAACGGTGGTACCTACCACAACAGCATTTAGGGTTTTCCCAGTTCTCAATATACAGAAGACCACAAATACCATGATAAAGCCTAATTCTACAGTGTGGTAACTTCTTATCCCATGCTACTCTGCATGATATTATGTAATGTATAGTGTTGTATAAGTGGATGTACATCACCCTTTTTGTTGCAGACGCTATTGCAAGGTCATATTTGTCAGCTAATATTACGTACAAACCACAGAATTACAGATATTGACCACAGGGGAAAAAACACCCCAGACGATTAGGCCACACCATGATCTTGTAAGATATTGAGCACAACCAACTAGTATCAACTATGCAGCTTAGTTCTCTGGGGTATCCATCTCTTTGCAGCACAAGATCATCCCACACAAAGTACCTGTGACACTTGGTTTATCTATAAATAAGCCTGGCAAGCTCCAGCTCCTGGAGATTATTCCATCACCCTAAAAATCCTAGGTACAAAGTTTCATTGTTAATACTTTTAACAAATGACTTGATAAATTATTTCCTTTCCTTGTTATTTTGGAGCTCTGTGGAATGCCATTTCCTGTAGCATTACTATTAGAACAACAAACCCAAGCAAAAAGTCACCCATGACTACGATAAGCATCCCCAAAAAAAGGCAATCCCTTGCTACAGCATACATAACTACAGTCCTTTTCAGCTCCTAAATAACACTCCTTGAGGGGTTATCAAGAAGCTCTTCAGCTTCTTAAAGTGTTACTAAGGAAAAAACTATTGTAACGCAAATAGTTCTGTGGTTAGAAAAGAAAAAAAAAACATATTTTAAATGCTTGATCATACAATACATGCCATAAAATCAATGCTATTCTTGTGGCTGACCACACTAACCTAGTTTGCTACCTCTTCTGCCCCATTCTACCAAATTATTCATCACATCATTGAAAAGAAAAACATGACAATACCATTGGTAAGAGAAATTGTACTGAGTCTAGACAGATTGGATGAATTAGACTTAATTCTGATTATCTTTCTCTTTTTTTTTCTTCCCTTCACACTGAAAACCAGCTATATTGGAAAAACATTAATATTCTAGCTCTAACATCCCTTTTTTGATATGATTCACATTATTTACAAAACAATTCAAAGCACTGGTGGTAAAAATTAGTATTTCTATCAAATTTCATGACCTGACTTACATTTATAAATTACTATTTAGGGTACTATGCTTCCCTATCTTTTCCTCTGGAAAGAGAAAGGTAACCTGTGGAAACCACACCTTCTTTTGACTGATTATTATTATTATTTTAAGATATTTTAAGCTACAGGACATCATTGTCATTATTGTTATATTATAATATATTAATACCATTATTAATAATAATAATGATAATAATGTTCTGCATCTTAAAATACACATTCAGACAGAGAGGAAAAAGGAAGAACTCATGCCAGTAACATGTGCATATTTGATTCACTAACTACTGTGGCCTCAGTTAAAGTATTCTGTTGTCAGACTTTTAAATCTTGGAAAAAATAAAAATAAAAAACCAAATCAAAACAAAACAAAAAGAAAAGAAAAGAAATGAAAACAAAACCAACCAATGAAACAGAAAAAAAACCAAAACAACAAAACATCGAAATCCTTGGCTACAGCTTGGAATGTGCAGGTCTTAACCCAGAAACAAGCTGTTTTATAATTATTTCTGGAAATTGCTTCAGTCCATTTTATTTTCTGTGCTTTCTTGAGAAGTGTGAAAAAAAAAAAAAGAAAAAACTATTTTTGACTCAAGGCTTTCAAGATATTTTGGTTCTTAGTTAGCAACTAACCCAGTTTTAGCCTGATTTTTCCAACATGAACTTTGGACCATTCTCACTGGTTTCTCAGTGAGACTGGTTACATGAGTAATAGCTGGCAGAAGTGAAGGCGGCTTTGCTGCCTGGGCCATACCTGATCACATAGAGAATGTGACCAAGGCTGGAGGTTGGCTTTAAGGTTAGATCTCAACCAAAATGCATTCGTGTGTTTCTAAGCATATTCATGCATGTCTGAAAAATCCAATCAGTAACCTTCAAAATTGTCTAAAAATGAACAAGGATACAATGGGAAATTGCACTAATGTATATGAACAAGAAATCAAGGACCTGCAAATAAAAAGCAAAGTGAGGTCAAGAGAGAACCAATCCCTCTTCCCCAACTCCTTCTTTTCCCAGTGATCCTTGCTGCAATTTTAAAATAAAGCCCACAACGATCCTGTTGGACCTTCATGTTTGTAAATGTTTTTGGAAAGCTGGCAGCTGACAGAGATCTGCTCTCCTCTTTCCACAGAGCCTTCAGAGCCTTTGTTAACAGCAAGACCAGAGCTTCTGGCTTCCTTAGAAATGGATGTATTAGGTCAATGGAAATACTTGGGTATTTTCAAATGCGGAATTTTGTTTGTTGTTCCACCACACCACACCCCTCCCTTTTTCTTAGTATAAAGAAATAAAACTGTAAAAAGGAGCTGTTTCTCATTCTTTCCCCCCCCTTCCAATTCCTCCTCACTTGCCCCTTTTCTCCTTTGTTAAAATTTTCCTTCTAAATGCTTGCTTCAAAACCTCCCAGCCCATTTGTGTTGACCTGGTGGCTCTGTTTCAAAGGCAGCTTCAGTCTTGTGTCAGCTCCACAGGCTCTGCCCTCCATGACAGAGCCAGCCGGGAAACCACTTTGGTTCCTGATAGCTGAGGCTCAGACATATGGTCCCAGTAATATAATCAGTAACACTGAAGGAAGGAAGGAAAAAAAAAAAAAAAAGGCAAACACAACACACACACTCAACCCCCCCCCCCCCCCCCCAAGATTTCAAGATTTGTTCCTTTTTTCTTATAGTTCATTGATAAAGAACATGTCAGTATAGTGAAGAATCCTGCTGGTTAAAGGTATCATCCTTAGCTAATCATATGGTCTGGCCTCTTACTTGTCAATTAGATTAATCCAAGCCATTTTAGAACAATAAATATAAGTACAGATGGAATATAAACATATTGAAGATTACTGGTTTTGACGGCTGTTGTTTATTAAATCAAAAATAAAGTTGCAATGAGGATTTTGTCGGTATTTGAAAAAGAAAGGAAAAGTAAATAGGAATATTTCAAATGGAAAGAAAAAAAAAATAATAAAAAAACCCAAGTCACCATACCACAACCTCCAAAATAGGCCACGGCTAATAAAAAGGCAGAGATTTTACTAAAAATGCCACTTATGAACTACCTTTAGAGAGGGGATACAGCACCTATAAACTCAAAACACTAGGTATGTTGAAATCCATAACATTTCCAATTACTTCTTCAGAATTTATCGTGCACATATGGAAAATAATACTTTTAACAGAGAAAGGGGCTTGTGCCTGGTGCTGTCAATACTGTGAAGGATGGGGTGATTATAAAGCAAATTAACAATACTTTTAAATGTGCATTCACTTATCTTTCCAATTAAATCCCTGTTAAACAACTGCACAGACCATAATGGTGCTTTTGCAAAGCACTGATCAAGACAGTTTTATTGCAATTTTTACTCTGCAACAATTAATCAAGTAGGCATTTTATTTATTATTAAATTATTTAGTTAATAAATATTTGAAATCAGTTCACATATTTGTGGTTTAAATTTTAATTTTAATTTTTCTTAACCTGAATTATATTCCAGTATATTGTTATAGAAGAAATAACAGAAATACTTTAATTCTTTTTGCCAAAATGTTTTTTATTAACTCCAGGTAACATCAGGGTAAGATTAAATTCGCTTTTCCCCTTAATGTTGTCAACAATTCAGATATCTTTTCCATGTTCCATAAGAAATGTACATTTCTGCAGCAACATAATATTTAGCCTTCTTAAAAAGTCATACTTCTCCCTCTCCACCCCACAACCCTCTCTACCCTTTTGGTACATAAGTATAGTAACCAAGCACATAAAACCACAGTAATTGACCTTTGGACTGTTCATGGTGTTTGTTTAATGCACAAGGTATTCCAAACAAAATAATGGATGCAAAGGTCATCTGTACAGCAAATACCAAGCATTTTGCAAACAAAGCATTGGCTATAAAGACAATTAGGAACTCTTGTATTATGTATGAGCCAACACTTACTGAATGAACCAATAAGTATTAAAATTTGTATTTCTATGGTTAGTTTCTCTGAACATATATGCATTAGGATAGATTACTAGTGTTTCAGCAATGTGTTATGAACCCTTTATAATTAATTTAGTACCCACAAAAACTGCTTGTTTGACAGTCATAAAAATTGAATGCCTTTTCAGATACTTAGCAGATTAGCACAGGAGGCATAAAGAAGAAAACCTCTGCCTCCTTACCCAGGTATCTCTGGTCTTCAAGCACAGAAGGGAATAGAGGATTGCTGGGACAGATGTATACAAGCAGGACAGGGAACCCATAGAGTTTAGCACAATGTCCTTACCAGATTATATCACAGTGCACATCAACACAACAGGTTCAACCAGAGCAGAGACCACACAAGTTAACGCTCATAATCTAACATCTTTGTGGATGAAGAGACTTCCTTTTTCTTGCTTTTCTTTCTCAAGCACTTTTTGCTTCACTGTTGGCATATTTTATCAGATCAGAAAATTGCTCTTGAAAAGCATCTTCCACCTCTCTCCGTTTTCATACAGTGGTACCTTAGCAGCCCTGAGCAGCCCCACCTGTGACTCTCCCCACCTCTTCCTATGGGCCTGGGGCTTTAGGCCGAAACAACTGATCTTTTCAGTAGCATTCTTAAACCCTAGCCAGCACATTTTACATGGCTTAACAAACCCATTTACAGTACCTTATCCCTCTTCCTACAGGTGTGAATTTCAAGTATATCCTTGTAAGTATGTGAAAATAAAATAAAATAAAATAAAAAAATAAAAAATGTATTACTGGACCTTGTTTCAAACCAGTACAAGTCCTCCAGATTTTTCATAAAATCCCTAATGAATTGCCAAGTACATTTTTTTTTTTTTTTAAGATTGCAACTATTATATTTAACCAGTAATACAAAAAGCGTAAGAGGAATAGACATTTCTGTCTGATGTCTCAGGTTATAATAGAAGCCTTTACCATAGGTTCATAGGCTGAAATATTGAATTACTTGGAGTTTAGTTTCTAAACTCAAAATTCTCTCAGTGTTTGTAGACTAAGAAAAGTATGAATTTCCCAATATCAGTCTGATCCAAACAGCTTTTACTGCTTTTATTCAGTGATATGAAAAATGATGACTTAGAGTTTTGAAAGTGCCGAGAGATGTTATAACCTAGTCCTCTTATGATCAACTGATCTTTTCAGCTCTTAATGGGAAAATAAATCACAGATAAAAGATAATCTTTTTGCACGAAGCAAAAAAGGTGTGATATCAATAGACTTTTATAGAAAAAGAAAACTCCATGAAAGGAATAAAGTAAATAAGGTAGTTTGTTCTGCTGATGCTCGTGTTGGCAAGGTCAAAGACCCATTCAGGAGATGCCTAGCTCAAGAAACAAGTATGAAACACAAACGTGTATTCAGAGAATTAAAAAAGATACAAAGAATGAGTTTTTATTATAAACCTATCCTCACCCCCAAAAATCTATAATTTCAAGGGTCTTTTTAGATTTTTACTATTCTGATTTCTTCCTTAATGATAAAACTGTCAACTCTTCATTTGTTTTCCTTTCATATTCACCAGTTCTCTCTTATTTCATTTTTGATGCTGCAGATGACATTAACAGTATAGGAAAAGGAGCCAAATAAAGCTTTGCTATATTCTAATTAATGATTATTCTAATTAAAAATACTTTAATATGGCAAGCAGCCTAGAGTGTTTTCTGTGATCTTTAATTTTCAATGTGATACGTATTATTTATAGCCTATAAATGTAGGTGTAACACAATGGCAAAGCAAGCAGGAAGAAAGAGCGCATTAAGTATTTGGCCTGTATAGGAACTGATTTCATGGTCAATCTCTACAGTGCAAATAGGCTTTTTCAGAACATTCGTTTGCATTTATAATTAAATTAAACTTTAACTAAAATAATAATAAAAAATATATATATATATTTATATATATATCATATATATAAATACTGCTTTCCCATTGTTAACTACAGAAAAATGAAGGTACAGGGATTGAGCCAATAATAATTACCAAAAGTGATGCATTGAGAGTGCATTATTAAACATAATCCCGCTATAGAGCTTCAGAGGACTGCTAAATGAGCAGTCTGGGAGCACATACTAGTTTTCCTAGTAATATTTGTGACGTCATGAAACAGTCAAAAACTGCTGCAGTCCACAACATCCAATTGATAAGGGATGTCAGGCTCTTGGGGACATTGTGTGGAAACTATTATTGTCCTTCCAAAGACACATTATAAACACTATAAATTTTCTTATCCCCACATTCCTAAACATTTTTAATAAAAAAAAAAAATGGTAGTTTTTTGCAGGTACACTGTGACTAAGTGGGCTGTTTCCTGCTTGCAGGAAACCCAGCAGAAAGAAAGGATGTTATTGAAACATTTGAAACAGTAGCCAGTTATCTTCTAACCGTTCTTTGTGTCTGTGCTACTTCTTGAATATTCTGATTAAAAATTACTGGATTATTCTTTGGGGACTGAAATGATAGACTCTTCCATTTTCCCTCATTTTATGTTAGTGCCACCCTTGAGGACTGCAAAGTGGCATTAGGGTTTACAGGAGTTGAACCTTGGCATTTCCTCATGCATTTGGAAAGGCTTGAGGAAAGTACAAGCTAGATATTTTCATTGCTGGGATATTAAAGGATGTGTAAGGGGTGCTCAGGTGGATAACAACACTTCCCATTGAAAATCTATTTCATTATGATAAAAATTCAAAAGTACCTTAGTTGTATCAATAAAGACTAACATAAGAGGCAGTAATTATCACAACTGATAAGATGATAACATAGTTCTCTAGGGATACTAGTTTTCTTTGAATTTTCTTTTGTCCCTCGACAGCAGATTTCTCTCACATGTCACTGTCAGAGTGACTTTCATGTACTACTGACTTCACCTTTATATATTCATCTTAAAGTGGTTTAAACCAGCAGAAAAAGATGCCTGGTACCTCTGGGCTGCAAAAAACCAGCTTAGACTTCTGTCTAGCTTTACAGCATCAGCCCATCTGTTTTTAGGTGAAAACTTAAGCAATGTTAACCTAAAGTATGTTAACCTTTGGATGCCATGAGACATAATAGACAGGGCCATTATTTTTATGGCACATTTTTTCCTTAGCAAAGATCCTAGGCAGCAAAAAAATCCTGGTTTTGCCCCTCTGTCTCCAAACAAAATACAGCGTATGGTCTTTTGAAAAGCAACACAGACTACATTATTAACACACAAATACCCAACAACTATAAATCTAAGTGAAGCCCAATAGCAAGTCAAAACCATGAGGCTGATTGATAAATGATGATTTATTCAGTTTCACTGAGTTTACTGGCATCAATACCGATTCCTCATAAACCACATTTCATCCTCCAGTTTCAGCTGAAAAGAAGTCTAATCTAGGGCAGTTAAGGAGGTGGCAAACACCTACTGCTCTCCTGAAACCTTCTCTAAAGATGTAAATGAAGGCCTGAAGGTGAGAATATTTTTATGTCTCACATATTTCAATTTAATGAGAACTTTTGAGTCAAAAGTCTTCGTTTATTATAGTACGAAACTAACTGAGGAAATTGCTCTCCAACACCATCATCTCCAAGAAACCATGTACAATACACAATATTTAGCAGTTCTGGTAATAGTCTCCAGGTAACATTAAAAGAGGAGAAAAGTAGGAGAAAATATTGCTGGAGCTTCACATTTATACTTCATTAATTCAAGAGTCTTTAATGCAGCTTAAGATTTGGGATTTTTCCTAATTTCTGTGAAACTTAATTTAGTATCAGGAGGCTCAATATCATCAGTGATATTTGCTGAATTATTAAATCTGGAGATACTTAGCTTTTTCCAGGAGTAGTAAACTATTCAAAGAGGTGACTGCATTTGTCGTTTATTCTAACTAGCAGCCAATATCAGCTTCCACACCTGTAACGGTATCTATTGATCAATGTTAGATTAATTTAGGCCACAAATGTGAAAAATGTTCTTTTGTAAATGTGGAAATACTTTCAGGAAATATGTACAAGTTGGTTCTAATTCTGGTTCTCAGGTCCCCAAACTATTAATCTTTCAATTTCTCATTTTCTGGGGTAAAATATTTGCCCTTTGAAATCAGTGATAAATTCTCCACTGACTTTGACAGAGGCAGTACTCTACTTTCAGTATTTCCATTTCAGTTCTTTTCAGCACCTTTTTCTCTTTTGCTGGTTTCCTTCGGATCCCTGTTCTACTTTTGGTTTTGTTTACTTTTCAACATCCAAACAATCTGCTATTTTTCCTTTTTTAATATTTTCTTTTCCCCTCACTTTTATTCGTTGGTTTCTACATATGTGTTAGTTTGTTTCTCAATTCCTTTTTAACTACTATTTTTCTCTGCTTATTCTGCTCTTTTTCCTCTCTCCTAGCTGACATTTCCCTCTGTGCAATATCTTTCTACCTTCCCTTTCCCCTCTTTTTGAAAACATGGCTCACCATCCTATGCCACTAATGTATATCAGGTTCTGAAATACTGTCATCTGAGACAGTTAAGTACTAAACAAAACATTACCAGGGTGGAGGAATCACTTACCCTGATTGACAGCAAATCGTAACTTCTGTATTGTTGCCAGATTGCCGCTAACTCTGTATATTCCATCAACATCTAGACCTGAAAGAGAAACACATATTTCATTTTAGATCATATTAGTATTTTCTTTGTGCGTCTGTCAGGGAGCCAGAATTGCTCTAACAAGTCTAAAGAAGAGCAACGTAGTGAACAACTGAAAAATAATCCACCTGAGAGCAACTGAAGTGCCTCCTGCCTGATTAAAACAATGAAAAATAAAAGTGGTAGATTAAGTTAAGTGAATACAAAACACCTAACTATAATTATCTTGTAATTCTGTCAGCAGAATACAGTTCTGCAGGGGGTTTTGAGTGTGACAAGAAAGGAAGAGTGAATTAGCTCTCATGCTCATGAAAGAGAGCTGTTTGGGATACACACGATGCAATGCTAGCCCTGCATAAATGTGGCGTGCTTATATTAATAGTGATGGGGAAATTTCTCAGTCTGTGGCCTGGGTTTTCCAGACATGGATTTCTGAGACTGCAACCTTTCTGAGAATAAAGCAGTGAGATGCCCACTCTGAAATCATGATGTGCATGAGACTACACACAACTACCATTTCTCTGCTATATTCTTCATAGTGGATCAGACAAGTTTGAAGATGAAATTAAATATCCCAAATAGCATATGCCCTGGAGTACATTTCTTCATTAATATAGGCCATTCTTTTCAAGGACAACCTGACAGTCTTGTTTCTCCCTGCATATCTACTCAAGGTTTATCTTCTAGGTGAAACTCGATGTCATACTCCCTTTTGTGACATATTATCTCCTACAGCAAGCTCTGCTGATATGACTGTTTAAAATAGCACTTCCAGCCCTGCTTGCATAGATGTAGCATTTCAAAGCACATGGGAACTCTCTCCTTTTCCAGGAGAATAAGCTGTTGCGCAATGACTGAATCTTCATGCTTAAAAATTGAAAAAACTAAACTGCACTTTGTCATTTCACATTTAAGACTTGAAAATACATAAGAAGCTAAGAGAATCTACACAAAACAAGGGTTTTTTTTAAGGCTACTCATCATTTGGAGTACAGGTTTTAATTAGTTATTGGCAAGCAATTTTAAAAAAAGCCTTTCTCTTGGAAAATGCTAATTTGTCAAACCCAAAAATTTTCAGGAAATATTTCATGACAATGCATCTAGGGAGAGTTTTTTTCATGATTTGGGGTGGGGAAAAGGTAAATCTGAAACTATAGGAAAGAATGAAAACAAGTCTAAAAGCCCAGAAGCCCTGTTGTAATAACACTTGCATAGGAAAAAGCTGAGTTTCAAGTCCTTATTTCAAGGATACTTGCATCATGCCTTGGCAAACAAATGGCATAACCAGTGGACTTGACTGTTTGGAGGTATGCCTCACTATGTTGAAACATTTTAAAAGATTTATTTTTCTTTTTGATACAGACTGAAATCAAATAAAGTTTTTCGGGTTTTTTGCATGTTTGCTTTCTCTCTACAAAAAATTACAGTTCTTATGTCTATTCTCTAGGAACACCCTGATCTGGTTTATGTTAAATAATCTATTTTAAAGATGAATAATAATCCCATATTACACATTCGTTATCTATGTCTTTTATTAGACAACTTTCTACCCTACACCTGTAAGTGTCCTGTAACATAATACTGAGAGTAATGATTCATTTCATTAAGATCCCCTTTGGTTGCAGAGGTATAAAGAAAAAGTTTATATGACAGAAATCAAAAAGGATTTGGTAATCAGAAAAAATTGGAATTTATCCATCTACCGATATATAACATATGAGCAAATGGAAATTACTAAAATGTTTAAGTAAGTAATGCAATTCTATCTCAAATCTGAAGAGTCTCATTCTGTTTTAGAAATGACAGACTGAGAGCACAAGAGTAATTCCCAGCCTAGGAATGTGGTACTCTCGTGGTAAGGAATTAAGAATTGCATCATGCGAATTGAAGTCTAAACCAGAAAGTAAAGAGGAAAAATCAAACAAGAAAGCCCCAAAACAGAGTGTTAGCTTTGTTTGGATCTAACTCAATTCAGTTATACTTTTTGGATATATGGAAGTGAAAGCAATACATGTTACTTTCGGTGAAATAGCTATGTCTCACATTAATAATTGATTTGGAACCTGCATAAATTATACAGATCAGGTTAAAAATGACAAATTGGTTGATGTTGCATCTCGCAAAATGATCTGGAGTATACAAGTTCATTATTATTGTTATAAATTTCCTTTGATCCAGGGATGAGGTCTGATTAGCATTTCTTTTGTGTACTCTGCAATATGGCAGAGAGGAAAAAAAAAAAAAATCCAAGAATATCAAGACAATTATAGTGTTCACGTGCCATCAACTTTCTGCTCCAAGAACTTTGAAAATTAAGCCAAACCAATGCAAACTGGTGGATTTGGACATCCTTTTCATGACCACATTATCTTAGATGCATTGTTAACAACTTATTTTGGAAATCCAATGTGGTGCAAAAGAGAAAGAGAGAGAAATATGTCTTTATAGTTCTAATATCATGATTCTATGAACAATTTTCAAAGCAAATTCACTTTTAAGGACACCTCTATCAAGAATAAAAATATCAGGACACTACTATCATTGTTTATTCATGGTAGGCTATAAATACTGAGGGAACAAGATGAAATAAAAGCCTTACAGAGTTTCGTATATGGTGCTGTCATTTAAGTATAATAGTAAAGAACATTTCAGAAAAAATATTCATTGTGATAAAGTCCAATCCCTGTTTAGTGCAGATGGACTTTCTTGTATTTAGAGTGGTTTTTACCAAGAAAGAATCACTAGATTTTGGCCTAGAGGAGAACAAGGATTTTATTTGCTTTATACCCCAATTTCCAGCTGTGTTTTAGTTTGTTTTACTGAGGAACCTGAGAACAGGATGGACCCACAGTTAGAAATGATAACCAAAAGCATGACAATTGCTTCAGTATTTCCAGCCTAAATTTTGTAATAGGATGAAAAAATGTAGGAAAGCAGCTTACTCAAGAATGTAGCAGATTAGCTGCCAAATTATAGACAAATTTTAACTATTTTAATTTAAAAAATTATGCAGGTACTCCTAATGAGAATGTTAAAAGGCAACTGAACTCAGGCTTAATTGAGAATCATGAACAATAATGAACATTATATTCACTCTGTAACTGCACAGATGTTAGAAGAACACCTATTTAAGAACATCTCTTACACTCTTGCTTCTAGCCAAAATGGAAATAGTTCTGAATGCAGGTCAGTACCAGGTCCAGTAGCAGTTTGAGCTGGAACCAGGTTGCAGAAAAACATTGAAAACACAAGAAAAAAAAATAATAAAAAACAACTAGATTTTGATATTGGTTGAGCTAGTCCTGATGCTTTTTGAACTGTCTTGAATTAAATTTTCTCATTAATTCTTTTCTGTTGCACAGAACAAATCCCTCTTCCAAACCACATTTCATTCTGCCTAAGCTTAATCTATATTTGACTATCTTCAAACTGAATATAAAAGGAAATTCTCCATATGGGTGGGGTGGGGGTCGTGGTACGCAAGAATTTCTCTCTCTGTTTTTTAACAAGATTTAGAATTTGAAACACATAATTTTAAATGGTACTAGGTAACTTTCTGCATAGAAACCAATGAAACTTTCACAATTAATGTACCCTGAAATAGGTGTGGTCCCCAGGTCTGGTAGAGTTTTGTAAAAGAAACCATCGTGCTGGATTCAACAACAAAGTGAAGTACAAACTTGAAGAAAGGCATTTTTTAGTTAGTCCTTTCATTTTAAATCAGTTATGTACAGGACAAAATTATTGTGTTTCAAAGGAGCCTATTATGCCTTCCCATAAACAGAAAGATCATACGTTTTAAAACTAAAGTATCATTATGTAATCAAAAACTATTTTGTGGGCTCAGATGCCCAGGGCTCTCTTTACAAATATTTAAGAGGTCATTATCAGGGTATGTTCTCCCTAAAACTATAATTTTTTCCTCGTGTTTTCATATGCATTTTACCATAAATTTCTGATTTATAAACAATTTTTTTAAAGTTTACTAAGGTCACAAATGTGAGGCATGGAGTCATTTAAAGAAGCGGAAATGCTTGAATGCAGCAAATACACCAATGTCAAGATAATACATCTGACGAGAAAACCACCAAAACCAGTGTATAACAAAAATAATGCTTCACTGAAGAATCAATATTTTTATGCCAGTAGAAGGAAAATAATGAAAAGTAACAAAGAATAAACCTGATACATTTAAATTTGGCATTAAAAATACTGTATCTGGATAGGGTTGAAAAGGTAACCCAAGTTTCAGGTGAATGTGGGAGCAGAAAAAATGTGTTCATTTGATGTGATAGAAATTAGAGGTAAAAATGATGAGACCAATGAAACAAGTTTGAGTTACACCACAGAGAAAAAATAAACATGGGGCATTAACAGCAAACAAGAGACACAAATGTAAAGTGTGTGGTGCAGAGGTGGTGTGAGTTGAAGATACGTGAACCAAGCAAACCTTGATCAGCTCAGGTTGCCATGACCATCAGCTCCATTTGAACATGAGACAGCACTTGGTGTGGTTTTCAGTGTTGCTGGTGTCCCTGTCCTGCTTTCTGGTAGGTGTTGTATGGGATTAGGCATGCCCTTAAGCTCACAGAGAGAGGTAAGAAGTTGATATTTGGATTTTCTCTGCTTTGCTTGAACAAAACTGCCACTTCAGTCATCAGAATTACCTACTTCTTGAACTCCTCCCATTAAAGGCTCACACTTGTAAGGCTCAAAACATCATCCCAGCTAACATTTGATTCGAAAACAGGTTCCATCTCCAGTCCAGAGAACCTACTCATCTAGCATGGAAGTGGGTGCTATATAAATGTCATGTTAGCTAGCTCTACCAGAACAAGAAGAATAAACAAACTTGGGAGACCAAGAGTAGATGACATTGGAAGTCAATCTGAACAACAAAGAAATAATCACTGATGTAAAAATAATGCTTTTTCACTTATTGGTGATGTTTGTCTCTCATTTTCAAACAAAATATAATTACTAGAAAACCACTAAAGCTGGAAACAGTGTCAGTGGTGTTGGAAAAGCAGTAAGAGGGGTGCACTAGGAGACTGGCTAGACTGACCTTAGTTCCAAACAGTTTACTTAAATAATAAATTCAGGACTCTATGAACAAATACCTCATAGCAAAATAAAATTAATCCCAACCAACATGATTTTATGGAAATCTGGGACTTGTCTAGAAAACTTGTTGCATTTTTTATAAGATTGGATTTTTGACAGGTCTTGTTGATAAAGGCGGTGGTGTTGAAATAGTATGTTTGGATTTCCATGAGGCTTTCTGACTTAGTACTACATGACATTTTTATTAAAACACTTGCATTTTATGTAATTAACCAGGCATATATTACATGGATTAAAAAGTGGCTCAATGACAGACCTCAAAACTTCATAATTAATAGGAGATATCAGTTAATAAGGTCATAACTGGCAAAGCTCTGAAAAGTGAAGCTTTCAGTGCCATCTAGTATCATTATCAGGTAGGTGGGCAGTACGGAAAAAAATCTTTGTTGGAAATTAAGCAGACCACTAAAAGATCAGGCAGATATTAAAAGATGATAAGGACAGATAAAGTTATAGAATGTCTGAGTTGCTACCTTAAATGGTTCCAATGTGGTAAAATAAGTTTCTGTATGGAGAAACATAGGGTGGATCCAACATCCCAGAGTGCAGGCTACAAAGGACTTAAGGTTTATTTTATATAATTATCTGAACATGATCTCTCAGTTCAGCGCTAAAGCAAATGGGACTAATGTGATCCCTTGAATTACAGAAAGAGGAGTATCAATCAAAAGCAGGGAAGAGATTGCATCTCTACAAATAGGATCTCCTGTAGAACATTGTACTTGGTATCCTAGCAAATGAAACATAAAATATGTGCCTCATTGCTTCATATTAAAGAGATGACGGAGAAATGTCCTCTCCACTGATACTTTTCTCATGATTTTTGGGTACTGGACTTGTGATCAACACTGCCCAGCTGCAGGACCTGTGACAGACAAGCCTGAATTCAATGTAACATGAACAAAATTTTCTTCATTCTATTATTAGTAGAAATCTATCATTGCATCAGAATTTGGTAAAGATAGAGACAGTGGAGGAAAGAATGGAGAGGGGAAATTGTACTAGTTCTTAACAGGCTAAGAAAGAATCCTACAGGAGGTGTTTGACATGAGATTTGTGAATCTCTAGGAAATTAGCTAAGAAGAGAATTCTACATTTGACTGCAATAATATCAAGAAGATAAGGGCATTCCTACATAAAAAGAGAATTGCATTTTTTCTTACAGTAATAACTTCAAGATGCAATGAAAGGAAAAAAGCTTGACTAAGATCTTATTGTTTTCAAGACCCTATAGAAATTGTTTAATGCAAGCAATTACAGTGTTGAATATGAGCATTACATACTGAGAATAAGTAATAAGTGAATAGGATGGATGATATACTTTATTCTGTTTCATATCACTTGATGGTAGAATTTCCACTTGGATATTTATATAAAAATATATAAGGGTAGCAACAATACAAAGCGAGTGCAATTTAAACTTGCACACAGTTCACTGCTATGCAAGGTTTCTGTTTAATCTCTAAATCAAGCCTGCTATGCCTTCATCTTCTTCTCTATTGTGTTGCACTGTCTGACATTCAAGCAGTTTATGTTTTAAAAGCCCCAGGAACAACAAGACTTACTCAGAAGGCTCCCTGTAACATGAAACAAAACTGGGCTTTCAAGCTATTTGTTTTGAATAAAACCATCGAACATGCCGTCTGTTCACTGCAATTTTGCCGTTATCTCCAATATATACTTTTGCCATTCTGACAGTCCTACTTCTTGCAGCTAAACAAAGTGACCTCATTGCTTTCCACTGTATTTTCTTTTAAACATTGGCTGGGATGACTGAGATTCAGGAATGTGGGAAAATGGATTCCCAAGCCACGTCCATCCCCTTTAATTCTGAGCTGTAATTTTTGGCTTGGCTTGAATCACAGTCATCACATTTCAGTCTGAATCTCTCTGTAAAGTGATCTTTCTTAAACATTTCTTTCACTCATCATGGGATCAGAAACAAAGCCATTCTAGTCTTTCAGCAAAACACTTACAAACGTCTTTTTACAGCGACTCACAAGAGCTGAATTTCCTTTAAAAATGTTTGAAAAAGAGGAGGTTTTCATTGCCTGATTGTCCTCTTTGTGAATCTTGTCATCTGTATGCCATGAGCTACAGCTATTTTAATCTGTTTTTGTTTGCAATCCATTTGGTGTCCGCCCAAGAAAATGCAGGTGATTCTAATTAACTTACTGCTGAAGATGTGGAAAAATCTCAATTGTGCTATGGAGAATTACACACTTAAAACCTTCCCTCTATTATTTATAACAGCTTATTAATGAAAAAGATTACATGAATACATTTACCACCTGATTCATCTTTGTTCACTTTTTAAATCAACAAGGTTTATGTTAAAGGGGAAAAATCCCTACCAAATACAGACCTCAAGTACAAGCATCAGCTTGCTCATTTCAATAAAACGGGAGTTTAAAAAGAAATAAAAATTATCTTGCATCATGCAACAGAGTATAATATCTGAAATTACCAAGGGTTTAGAAATAGCTATTCTCTCTCTGTAATATATCAGTATTTAATTTTGTGAAATTCTTTTCCATTTTGTTTGCTTGTTTATTTTCTCTTTTGATATCCCCTTCACCACTCCCATTTGCTCTCATTTGCTGCAGTAACTGATTCTCATGTATGGGTTAGTAGATCCATTCTGACCAATGCTTAATGTATCTGAGCTAAAATAGGATTTCTATGGTTCTTTGCTGCTTTACCAAACATACTTCTTTTTTTCCTGCTTGACCAAAAGTCTTTTAGGTGTATTAGGAATCTGCAAAACATGGATAGTCTACCAGCATCTCTTTTGGGATATAATCAGCTTCATGTCTCCAGAGATGTTCAGCTTCCAACTTTTACCTGCCTGGCATTTGTGGCCATAAGATACTATGGTGACTCACAGAAGGGAATTTCAGATAGAGAGATTTAAGTCATTTGCAGGAAAATCATTAGATGTTAAATGCTAGCACTGAGTAATTTCTGCTAGGTACAGCTACCAACAGGCAGTTTACCACCTTCCATCTGTTACCACTTCTATTATTCTGCGCCATGCAATAGATGCTGGGATAGTCTAATTTCAATGTGATGACAATGTGGATAATGCAGTTTATTTCTGGGAGGATAAAAGGCTGAATAAAGGTTATCATTTTAGGAGAAGCTGACGATGGAAAAACTCATCCACTGTGTGACGTGATCAGAACAGCTGGGGATGTAATGTGGAGGGTGAGGGAGAAGAAAGCCAAGGTATTTTGTATGTTCAAGAAATATATACTACATTGCCATTTCTTATATCCCAGCTGTGCCTGTTAACTTCTGGAAACGTGTAGAGATCAGCAGTTAAGCATACTTGACTGATATTTACTGCAATGTGCATTATAAGACATCTTCTGTCACACATTAAGTTCTGAAAGAGTTAAGTAACTTGAAAAATACAGGCTCAAGATTATATCTGTCATGGATGGAAATACTACATTTATGCCTCATTGTAATCCATTCATTGGTTTATGGACCTTGAGCCCTCCAGGGAGTGTCACAACTCCACATGATACTGCTGAGAGCTGTATTTTGCTTTTGGATTTCTGATTTAGCTGAAAGAAGTTTAAAAACACATGTAGCCTGACAACTCCCTGTTGGCTATACAACTGAGGAGGGTCAAGAGAATAAACTATTCTAGCAAAAGCCAGCTGTAACTTATGCTCGCTAAACTGGCTGAAGATCTGCCTGTTACAGACAGTAGCACACAAAATTTATGCATTTTGCTAAATCCTCCCACTTTGGTTAAATTGTGCTTCATTTGGGAATCCATCATCAACAGCATCATGCCTGTGTTTTTTGAGCAACAGCAGAACACTATGGGAAATTGCACTTTGGGGGGGTCTAACTCTGCTCTTAGGACTATATAGGACTTTCAGTCAGGTCCACTGACATCAGCAGGAACTGTGGTTAAAAGCTAAGGGACAGATGCAATTCTCCAAGCATCCCTTATTCCCAATGATGATTTTAAAGAGAATTTAGTGCACAGTAGGGACAAGTATTTTCCCATCTTTCGCAATAGTGAGAGATTAAATTAGATCTCAATAATGTCACGTCCCCATCCTGACTAGTACTGATGCTTATAGGACTTTTAACAGTTGGAAGTGGAAGAACCGTACGTTTGGGCACACATAATCTTCAGCCACAATGGGTAAAGAATTTGCATTTTCTGGACTGTACTGCCCTTTTTTGGCAAATATACTTATTTATTTTTAATGATAGTGACTAGGATAGGAAATTTTGGATGGAAAAAGGATATATAGGGTGGAAATTGAAAGTCATGAGACTGCTTCTTTCATAACTTCTTGGCCTTTTAGTGATAGCTGAGGAGTCCAGACAGGCCCAATACTCTTCTCTTTAACAGATCAATTTTTTACTGGGCAGCTTGAAGTTATGTTCTGTTCAAGCTTAGATGTCTCAAGGTTATCTGTCTCTCCTGTCTTCAGGAACTGTCTGTCCTAACTGTTTGTGGGCATTTCTTACAGCTGTTGATCATTGCTGGGGAGTGGATTCAAATGCAGAGTTCAGGCTCTCATGAGCAGTTGGTAACAGTCTTCGTTCATTCATGTCATATTGTAAGCATCTATCTTAGTATTTGTTTTTTATCTTTAAGTGGGAGAAAACATTTAAAAGTTAGATTCTTTAGTCTAAGGCACTTATCAGACACCTTTGGGTGTTACAGTCCATGCCTGCATGGAAAACTCAGAGGCTCTCTTAGAAGATAAGTATACATATGGCTATCTAACACCAACTTACTGAATTCTTTGCATTTCATATCTAACATATAAATGTGATAATACAAAGGTGTGTGTATATATGTATATATGTAGACAAGATATTTACTTTAATAATATCTTTCCCAGAAAACACGGCACACTTTTAAAGACAAAATAACAATTAAAGTCTTGAGATTCTACTGAATGCTCTTACCTTATTTTGTGTGATAAACCTCTAGTCTAATAAGTGAGCAAAATTTTGTTGTTTTTGAAAAGTCATATTTAGTGTTATGAAGCAGTGACATTAAGCAGCACTATGTGAAAAAACCCAGAAACATTAATTTTAATATTACACAAACCTATGGTGCTTAGATATTTTTCCACTTTTTTTTTTTTTTCTTTCCATCTTAACTGCAGGACTCTTCAGCTATAAACATATTTTTTCCTGTTATTCCCACTACGTTACCCATCCCCAAACAGGTTCAGGTAATTTAAAACTTTTTTTTCTGCTTCTATTTAATTTGGACAAAATCTGAACCATCAGCAAAGCCACATTCAGCAAAAAATGCAGTCAAAATATCTACAGAAATCATAAAAATCCTGAACTGTGCCAAGTCCCAAAAAACAGAGGAGACTAACACATACTTCATTACTTTGACAGAAGCAACTCCATAGTTTTCATTTTATGGTTTGACAGGCATACCATGGTATAATATATTAAAATAGCATATACACATTCCATTGTGTGTGAATGGCAATGGTATGTGTAGGAACTCTTAAAAAAAAGATGGTTTAAGTGTAGTTTGAAATGGAACAAATTACTTTCTCCTTTGAAATATGCAAAAAAGAACCAAATCAACCCAATCCCCACAATGAAATACAAATAATATAACTGAAACATAACTAAGACATGCAAGAAATACAGAAAAATAAAAAAATACTGACTTATGAGAAGAAAGATATCTAGCTGTTGGTAATAAAATGCACTGGATAGCTGTCGGCTGAATTTTGGTTGAAGTAAAGGCATAGAATGAGTATTATTTGATATTTTCGCGCAAGCTAATTATTTCAAAATTTGAAACTACGGAAAGAATTTTGATTTGAATCATTTTCTTTGTATCTTAATACTGACTGTGACATGGAATGATGTAAGAAAGGTAGAAATCCAATCTCATCCCTTTTACTAGGGTTCACAGAGACCCTCTGGTATTTTTGAAGGTTTGGAAAGTCAAAGTTGGCATACAGTGTTTTCCATCTATAATCTCCTTCTTTGGTAAAAATTCTGGTAATTATTAATGACATTTACCACAGAGACATCCAAGACAACTGCAAAGTTTCTAAAGGAGACTGTTCCTATAAGCTGTGTTCTTTATGTTTTTAATGTATGACATATTGGAATACAAAAATGCAGCTGAAATAGGGATGATAAAAGAAACCATTGTGAACAATTTTTAGTGTGCAAATTCAGATACTTTTCAAACAGCAATCTGTCATGACTGTTTGCAAAGTATCAAAAAAGATTGTGCCTTTGCTCAGTGATGGTAGAAATGTTCCTGTGCACAAAGCACTGGATTGGTGCTACTTATGACCAGAGAGTGGCCACTGCTGTGAGGATAGTTCTGCAAGTCATGAATCAGGTCATTAAATAAAGCATTTTGTGAGCTACTCTGTTTAAGTGGTACAGTAGGAAAAGCTGACGGACTAAAGAACACCCTTCCAGCATCTTCCATGTTCCTGTTTGGATTCAAGTCTGGCTTCAAGTTTAGCTAGGCTGGAGAATTGGAATATTTTTATTTTCAGTGGTTCGAGTAGATGCTAGCTTGTTCAAAGTTAAGATTATAGGCTAAATCACTGCAGTTTTCATTAGAAGAGGGTGTATCTTATCTGTCTATGAAGGTTTGTTAAAAATATGTAGCACCTGATAATTTAACACCAAATGAGTGGCTGCTAAATTTCCCCTCTCTGTCTCTCTCACACACACACATCTACACACAGAGGAATGCTTCTTGACTGCCAAACTATGTACCAAGATTTTTTCACTTTAATCTCAATTTTATGAGTTAGAAAACCATGAAACAAAGTTTCTACCAAGTATGCTGACAGATTTTTAGTTCTAGTGACTCCACAAGGCATCGCTACAAGTACACCGAAAAACTTCTTATTAAAGGTTTCTGAGCTGATCCATTTTCCATTTAAGTCAACATGAGCAGTATCACCATGAAGAGCTCAACACTTGCTAACTGATACCATACAGTCGTGAAAATTATTTCATTTCTAAGTAAACAAAAAGTTGTGGTACCTCCAACCCCATTGTGTGGTTACTGCTGGCACAGTAATTGGTGGCAGCTACTTTGGTGTGTTATGTCACGTAATACTGTATTAGTTCAGGACTGACAAATTTAAACATATAGTTTGAAATATTGGGGGAATTTTTGCTGGGAAGATGGAGGTAAGGGGCATGGAATAGCCTCTTTCTGGTTTTTGAGGACTTCTTTATTTTCTGAGTGAAGGCATTGCAGGGAAGTCTCATCACCTTACCCTTAGTTTGGAAGAGTTCATGGTGATTTTAAGAGCCTCAGTATTACCTGTAAATCACTTTTAATCTGGGCAACTGAAAAAGTTCTTGTTCTTTGTTTTTAAATCCTGAGAGAAAATGCAGATATTTACATATCTGATTCAAACATATAAATCTCAAGGCCTTAATCCAACAAATCACTGAAGCACTTCCTTAACTGTAAGGAATAATCACAAGAAACCACAAAATAGATCTATTCAGGTCCTTAGAGAAGTTTCCATCTGTTTTGGTGAACAGAGACCAGTATCAGTAAAGCAGGAATTATAGAAAGAAATAATCTATATCCATAACAAAGTAGAATAAACATGAGAAAACAGCTTCTAATGGCAATATTTGTTTCCCAAGAATTTCAGTTATTTGAAATGCATACTCTCTGACACCAAAAAGAAAATAAAAAAATGAAAAAGGTGTATGAAAGAATCATGAAGAGAAAGCTGGATCAGGACAGCTGGAGTTGCTCAGGATCCAAGTGATATGGTTCTGTTCTGTTATGAAACAAAATGGCCACATTTTGCTCTCATTTACATTCCTCCCAAACCAGGGAACATTGTTTGTCTGCGTGAAGACAAAAAGAAGTTGGTTTGCTACATAATTATATCCATGATCTGTGAGGATCCTGATTGTACTAAAACAATATGCTAAGTGAATATATAACTGGAGATCTTTAAAAGACTTGTTAATTCCTTGGGGGTTTATCATGCTGTAGTCAATTTAGGGACAATTCAGTTACTAGATTGCTAGCAATATTGGTTTCATAAACTTGAGGGAGCAAAATGAGCTAAAAAATCTTCTCTTAAAGAGGTGAAACCCTTAACATAAAGCCTCCTTTTTAAGCTGCCCTCTTACTTTGCCCTCTGCCTTGCTCCTGAAGCTTTCTGTTGGTACAATTTCTCTCACTTAGGTATCAATCCCATTAGACTGCTATATTATATCGTTAAAACATTGATGTAACACAAGCTGCTACAGCAAATAATTAAAGTAATAAAATACAACTGCAGTTATTTGTTCTCTTGAATTGCAGGCAAAAAAAAAAGGAGACAGGGTTTTTTAAACTGACCCCATAGTGTTGCATATAGATAGCAAAACTTTTTTTAATGTGTTTTATTGCTGTAAATCTTTCTTTTAAAAAAAGCATAGTGTAATTGTAGGTTGTTTGTTTGTTGTTTGTTTTCCACAGGAAAAGCAATCAGTCTGCATCATGGAATTACACCTTCATAATTTTATTTAAAAAACTATTTTTTTTTTTTTGAAGCAACAAGGATGTTGAAAGAATCTGAAAGTGTAACTACCCCTTCCCCCCCCCCCAAGAAACTTGATGGATTTAATTTATTCTGTGTGCATGTCTGTGTGTGAACATCTTCTCTAGGCTGAGGCTCATTTTGTCAAGTGCTAGCCCAAAGTGTTTTTCTATTAATGGCTAAACTGTAAGGTCTGACTAAATGGGGTTTGCAGTGGAAGTACTGCCAGCTCCTTGTCTGTGATGGCATGTGTGCTGTACTAGGGCATAATGCCTCACATCCCCAGTTTATTCAGGAGAAAAAGAGAGGACTTCTGTGTCTATCTTTTTATACTTTTCATGGCTAGGAGGTGGATACCCTCACATGTGAGCTTCTCTGAATCTGACTCTTACCAGGGGATATGTCAGGACCTTCATTTTCTCTTTGGCACAGAGTAAGCAACAGAGACAGTCAGCTGACTTTAAATTTCTTTAGACTTTTTGTTTCAGTGTGTACAAATGTCACTGCTTGATTTACAAAGTATATTAACATTATTTTAATATCTACAAAATGTTCTATTCTTTTTTATTTTATGCATTAAGTGGTTTATTTTATTTATTAAGCCTATTGAAAAAGATTTTATTGAAAATTCTGAAGACAAATTGGCTTGTTTCCTTCTACATGTTCACTAATAGATATATTATACAATGCTAGAAAAAAAAGGCAAAAGGCCAAACTCATCTCTGGTGTAATTCCAGTAAAAGCAATAAAATTACACAAGGCATGGATTTGGCCCAGGCATTATAAATGTTACTCTGGTGCACACTGAGTGTCTGCTTGTTGTTACTGGCAAGGCTTAAAATACAAATTCCCCTTTTTTCATAGAAATACATATATTTCTCTGGAAGAGATTAATCAATGAAGCAGGTATCAGGTAACTATGACAAGACATCAACTAGTTAAAATGCCTGCCTTTTTAATGGCTTTTTCTTCTTTTAACTAGCTTACAGTCCCTGCTTCCAATTTTTTTAAATATATATTTATTCTTTCTTTTGTGCATTGTCATTGCAAGACCTTTCCCCCCCGCCCTGCTTTTGTCTCCTTTTCTCTAATTTGTCTTGTATGCTCTTCCGTGATGCTTCCTGTTGACACTTCTCAATATTTTTTCTAACTCAGAATGTGGCTTTCTAGCAGACATAGAGGCCCCAGAGTGAATACCCTTCTGAGCCAATTCTGACTTGGACCTTGCACAACGCTATTAACTGGCTCTTAGTCTAAGAAAGGTGGCTATAGTGGGATTGCCTGAGCCTGAAGACAGAAATGGTTGAGGAAATCTTGCCAATACGTTTGCACTACATTCAACCACTTTTAATTTTAACTCAAAAAAATAAAAGAAAAAAAAAAGGCCCAAACCATTTTGAATCACAAACTTGCAAGGGTAATGCCATATTGCATTCATCTGTACATATAAGTTTATACTTGTCGGCCACTTTAAAGTAAACACAGTTCAATGCCCTTGGAAACAGTTTTCTTCAGCCCACTAGACTTCCCTGGAAAAAGGCTTTATCTTCTGAACTGCTGGATATTTGTGTGTGCATGTAATTCTTTTCCTATCAGCCTGTTTTTTTTCCCTTTTTTTTTGCATGTAAAAGTTGGGAGCAGAAGCTTCCTTGGAACAACACAGAATCATAAAAGACTTCAGGAATCTCATCACAAGCTAAACAGTACAAATTGCACATTCTTCATGGAAGTATTAGCTTTTAGTGCGTGCCTGGATCCAAGCATAATAGATTATCCCAAAGTGGGAAAGAATGAACAGTACAAAATTAGCAGAACTGGGAGTTCAGATCATTTGGTGGAGCAATCTCTGTACTTTCAGGATACTGAATTTTAAAGCCACTGGAAACAGTACGTAAAATTATATCAGAGTAAGCAAGGAAGCATGTATAGGCCTGGGCGAAGGGAAAAAGAAGTTTGGAAAATACCTTTTCAGAGGAAAACAAGTGCTGAAAATCAGTGAATGAGCTTGTAGGAAACAAACTTCTATTCATGAGCAATTTCTTGCTCTGAGGATAGAAATATGCTAAAAGATACAACAGAGAGAAAACAAAATACATTTCAGTGGTTGTTCAGGGGCCAAGTGCTGCTGGAGAATAATCCTGCACTCAGAAATATAAAACTGCACAGGATTGGTCGGTCTCCTGAGGTTTCCCTTCTTCTCAAGGAAACCTTGCCAGAATCCTTTATGCCACTGGCTGATGAGTTTGGTTTAATCGTGCTGGGAAGTAGCCCAGGAGCACTGTACATTTAATGGAAGCTTAAAGATGGTGGTGAGTATACTCTGGCAGATGTACCTTGTACTTTCTGACTGCCTTCTTCAGGTCCTCAGGAATAGGAATGAATTATTCTTGAGAACAAAGATAAAAAAAAAATGCTGAAGTTAAATACACCCTGGAGGAGCAAGTCACTGAACACAAATCTAATAATATGGAGTCTTACAATACGTATTGGAATATAAGCTGCTAGAGGTTGTATATCGTGGCTATTAATACATACCTTAGCTGCAGAAGCCTCACTGCCTCTGCCATCCTCACTGTGCTCCTATAATCTAACTACACCATATCAGACAGTGATCCTAGCATGGGAGTCATCAGCTTTAGGGAACATTTGGGATTTATTTTTTTCAATTCTTCTGCAATGCTCTGTTCCATTAGAAAGTGAGATAGCATTAAACTGTTTAAAAAACTCATTTTTTTCCTAGCTATATAAATACATCTACAATGTTTTATAATTTTAAAACTCATTTCCTCTTTGCTTAACTCCTTGAGATAAGTGAACTCTCTTTTATGTAAACTTTCTACCAGAATACTGACTACCTTTTAAGCGGAGTATGATTTAGAAGGTAATGAAATATCACTTTCTTATTTTCCTTTTTCTTTTTTTTTTTTTTTATAAATAGGTTTTAAAGCACTTTTTGCTGCACTTTAGCTTTTAGATTAAGAGATAAAACTGATGAAAGGGACATAACCTTCTGTCACAGAGCAGCATGGCTATTGGGAGGTGAGGTAGTCTAAAATACCATTTTCAACTTCATTTCTCTTCATCAAGATGACTGTATTTCTTTACTACATCCCATAAGGTACTTTATCTTTGCCCATAAAAACATTTTCTTCCTTAAACACTGACTATCGTGCAGTATGAGACTTAGTGTCTGTGCATGTCTGCAATGATATTATATATAATCAAATCACAGCTATGGACATTAAAGCCAAACTGAGCCTTGATTTTAGGTTCTTTAGGGTGTCAAACTTTGGACACCTATAAGAAATCTGACTTTCAGAGAGCAAGTGTTTAAAACTTCTTTTGAAACCATATCTTCTTAAAATTGCACACCCAGCCTTTAAAGTTCCTAATGGTCACTTCTAAAGTCTTGTGGGCATACCCACTCCTACCCCAGTGGATCAAAGCCCCAAACCAAGAGCCCTAAGCTCAGCATTTTTTTGTTGCTGCTTTTATTTAACATGAATTGTTCACTGGGGATCAGAGTAATGAAACCCAGTAAATAATACATTGGGCAAACAGAGAAGATAACAAAAGGAAATACTTAAGGTACTATAATAATTTTAGCCATTCTTTTTTCAGGTCACTATAATCTGCCCAAAGATAACTAATTGTTCAAAGTAAACATTCCACTCCGACCACAAAAGGAATCTATTACACAAACATATAATTCACAGTCATTTTTAGTGGGCTGTAAACAGTTTGGAATGAGCATAAAATGGGACAAAAATCAAAGTGAGCATTTAGAAATGAAAAAGTGTTTGCTACAAAAGGTCAGTCCCTTTACTTGGCAAACTATGTAGAAAAGCCTGGGAAAATGTTGAACACACAAGCAGTAAGGGAATTTTAAAGCCAACAACCTCCCTGTTTCTTTAAACAGACATCGGAACCTATAACTGGATCCTGTCAAACAAGCGACAGCAAAAAAACATAACAGCTGCTAAGAAGTAAAGTTGAAAGATAAAGTTTTCTAAGTTAAGAACCTTCTCAGAAGTGGACTAGAGGTCTTTCTTAAATCTTTAAGCAAAGTTATGGATCCCAGGGTGGCTTTTAGGCATTGAATCAAATATGTAATTTTGTGTATCATTCCTGTCAGAGCATCCTGTGCTCCAAGAAAAGCAACAAAAAACAATGTTTGCAATGTCCAGTTTAGAATGGAAATGGTACCTGTAATCATCAGCTTTGATGCTTGCAGTGTCATTTTTCAAGTAATTTCCGCTGATTTGAGAACACTAACTTGGATTTGGGAATGGAGGGAGAAAATGAAGGATGTTTCAAAAGAGAAATGAAAGTTAAATTACATTTTCCTGGAGCATTAGTACCGCATTTCTTTACAAAACCTAAACTATACTGGATACCCTCGCTAGGTTTAGGATACTGACTGCTCGGGGTGTTCATTTACTCTGTCATTAGACACACAGACAAATGGTCATCCCTAGAAAACATAAGATTATTTTCACATGATAAAACATTACTATGAGAAGTACTGGGTGACATTTTATTTAGACACAATGCAGACTGATATTTTGTTTTGGTTTGTTTGTTTGTTTGTTTAGGGTTTTTTGGTTGTTTTTTTTTTTCTGTTTGGGGTTTGGTTTGTTTTTTTTTTTTTTTTTTTTTTTTTTTTTTAATGCATTCTACTCATGCCTTTCACATTTTTAAAACAAAATAAAACAAAAAAAAAAGGTCAAAAAACCAGCCAGAACTTTTAAGGGGTCATGTATAACAAAATAAATAAGCAACTTGAGAAATGACTGGAAATAATATCTTGCCTAGAAACATCAAAATCTTGCAAGGGGCCCCACCCTTGGCGAGATCGCACAGCATGTGAGTTATAGTATCTGGGAGGATTGTCCCAGGCTTTCCTTGTTGCACTTTTCAGCTTAGGGTTGGCACTACCTATCAGATGCTTTCTGGGGAGAAGAAAAAGAAAAAGCATGGAATAGAGATGAAAAAAGTCAGGCCAGCATACAGCCCCAAAAAAGTCTGAAGTACATCTAAGGTAGGTCTTGATGGCAAAGTAAAGGACTACAAAGAGAAAACAGATACACTGTTCCGTGAAAAACTTTCCCTCTGACTCCCTGAGAACATAAAAAGCGAAGAAATACTAGAACTCATTGAGTAGCCATTGTAGCAATCTGATCATTGCATGGTACAGAATTATTCTCTTATCCTCACAGGGGCACATCATAGGACTTTTTTTTTTTTTGCTATTTAGGACATTGCATTAGATACAAAGGGTACAATGCTCTTTGCCTGTATACTATTGACTCCAGTGGCACAGGTCTGTCTGTATAACTGTGTAGGACAAGAAGTTGACTAAAATGTATGAATGAATAAATAGTACAGGAAAAGAAAAAAAAAAAAGACCTTTTTTGTTTCTTTCTTTGTTTTTTAAAGTGACAATTGCCTTGCAACTTTATAAGAATAAACACATTTTTATTGACTCTCTTTATTAAACTCCACTATCAGCTCTGCAAGATGGCTGAGTAAATGTAGAATTTGATTAATAAGAATTCTCCTTCGCAGTCCTATAACTAAAAATACCAAAAGAGGCTGAAAAAATGGAATTTGCTCTTGATCAAGTGAATTCTTGTTGGATAGATAAATATGCATTACCGTGTAAGAATTTTTAGACCAAGCCTTATAAAGCACCCCTGTCCTGAAATGGTGAATAAGCAACCAGTAGTCTAGAGGATAAATGAACAAAATCTGATTTAAGTTAGAGCAAAATAACTTCAGAATAATTTGTTTGATTTCAATGTAGATATTAATTTAAAAATAGTGTAACTAAACAGGAAATCTTGCCAACAGTTAATAACAACCTCTACATTTTTAATCTGTGGGAGAATATTACTTCAGTTGGCTATTATATGTAACCTTATCTACACAGGAAAATGTACTAATTAATATGGTTTATTCAGATTGCTGCTAGA
Source organism: Psittacula echo (assembly GCF_963264785.1). NCBI lineage: Eukaryota > Metazoa > Chordata > Aves > Psittaciformes > Psittacidae > Psittacula > Psittacula echo. The sequence goes on along the minus strand of NC_137743.1, from coordinate 37,349,210 downwards.
CTTTCTGTGCACAGTGATAATGCTTTAAAAATCAGAAAAAAAAAATAGAAAATCAATAGGTAAATAATTGAAACCATGAGGTGATAAATGAGAACATAACCATTCAGCAAAAATTGAATGTTCTGCAAGTAACATTTAGGGTTATTTCTCCTAAAGTCTTCTTTTCTAATAATCCAATAACTTATATGAAGCACACAAGTAACATTTTTGGTACAGTTACAGTATGTAGCTGATATATTTTCTAAATCAGAAAAAAAGCTTTTCTACAACAGCCAATATGCCAGCTGTACTGAGTATCTAGGCCATCTTACTAAGGCTATGAAAGTAAACATACAGTTTTCATTAAATGTGCCTTTCCCATAATTGGTACATAAGTATTTCCCATGACTCTGCAGTTGAGTATCTTGGCTGGAGGCATATCTGGCCATTAAGAGGAGGGCTTCAGATCTGTTGAGTCTCAGCCATGCCGGGAGACTTGGCACCTCCACATACTGCTTCCTAATACCAACCCTGGTATAAAATGTCATCAGAAGCTTGCATAAACATTGGACTTAGCTTCACATAAATTACTGCTGTCCTGAGATACTTTATGCCAGAACTTAGTAAAAACAACACTTTGAGTAAATAAAATGTGAGTAAATGCAAGTATCTTAATCCAAGAAAACGATAATAGAAAAAACTATGTAGCAAATATAAACTCATAAATACAGTGATAAAATGAAATTTTTATGTCTGCCATATGATTAGCTTTTATTTACATATTACACTAACTAAAAAGGGTAGACATCTCTAAGTCACAGTAAGTTTGAAGGAAACACCACAACAATAATGCAATACTCCAAAGGATGAACTCCTTTAAAGAAACAGTGGTATTTCCATTTTCTTCCACGAACATTTTTCTGATAATCACACAGACAATAAGCATTTAATTAGATGTCTTTGATTTTTCTATTACTGTTCAGCAGTGCAGAGACCTCAGGCCACAATTCTCCTAGAGGAGTGGTCAGACATATCTGTGAAATATCTAGTGCATCTTTTGGAGAACCTGTGCTAAGATCATAATCAAACAGTCAATTAGACATATTCTACATGGCATGTGATTCTTATAATCTAATCTCTGCTTTTCCTTTTCATGTTCTGAATTTCTCCTTGCAATTTCTCCTCTATTAATAGTTACTTCACATGTTTCTCCCCTTTGTCTCTCTTTACCAGACTCCAGCCTTTCTCCAGAAAACCAATGCTACTATCTCCCCCTACTGAAAGATCTCCAGTTTGTTAGTCTTTGACTTCCTGCCAGTCATTCTGGGAATAATAATATCCAAGTGCTCTCTTTGCTGTATAATTAAAGCATGAATTTCCCAGAGTTTGAAACTCCAGGGTAGTTTTATTGCACCTTTCACTATAAAACCAGGTAACAATGATGGAATTAAAATAGCTTTTCCCTTTGTGGTTAATGGTCTAAGCATCTTTTTATTTTTCATTGGTTCTGTTGTTCTGAGACTCCAGTATATGGCAGTGACAATGGGTTCACCCAGCCTTATTCTGAAAATAAATTTTCTATCTTTTGCAAGATATATGTTTCCCCAGATCCCTGGAACAAGTTGTAAACTTGTAACAGATGGTGATGAAGCCACACATTTTTATACAATACATTTTAAGATTCTGCATCTACCGCATGTACCTTCCAAAGAAAATGACCTTCAATGAGACAAGATACACTCTGCGGAAAGGAAAGCAGGCAACGGTGTTAAGTACATCTTTTCTGTACTATGTAAATCCTTCTTATTAATCAAAGCTTTTAATGAGGGAGAATGTTCGGTCCAATGTTCTTACAATATGATTGCTTTTTAAAATAACTGTAAAAATTAGATACCTGCATGCATTAAAAAAATATGGTCCCACTAGAATATTTATTTTGGATGAATACAATTCAGGACTTACTTAGGAAAAAGTATTGGCGTTATACTAAGCAAAGACTTCAGAGTGAACATTACTGACATTTTACTGATGTTTAGCATTCGCTTAACCAGAGAATGGCTAAACCAACCACATGTCAAACAAACTATATGCAGTAGTCAGCATGAATAGATTATGTCAGCTTTTATAAAGAAAATGAACTTACTGAATGTGATATTGTTCAGTTCCTAACTATATTATAAACTCAAGTGCATGCCTATCATGGCAATTCGAGCAGAGTTAAAAGGTTAAAGTTCTGATCACTAACAGAGAAAAAAATAGTGTTAAATATTAAGGTACTCACCTCTTCTTTCAACAGCTTTTATACACAGTCTTACAAACTGGGGTACTGTAGATTTCTCATGCTCACAAACCAAGTGCAAATGGGAGCCAAAAATTTGATCTACATTTGGGAAAAAAAGAGGAAAATACATTAAGGCATATTATTAGTAGTGGGATTTTTCACTTTTCTGAGCTTACACATTAATTAAAAGTTCAACTATCAAAGATGGACAGACAAAGTTGGAAACAAACCCTTTTTGAGTCCTGCTGGTCATTAGCTTCTGCCGCAGAACCAGATGTCTCAGTATCTGCTGCTGGTAGCATTTGGATACTGCCTCTTGTGTTCTAATTTCAATTGCCATTTACACATTGGCCTTGATCTTTCTAAAGTTTGGAGGTCTCTGAAGTTTGCTTTGACCAGCCATAAAATGTGAAGGCCATTCTGGGTGTACAGTTCTGTATCTTGTTGAATCCAAAATCCTACATGATATGAACTGTTGGTCCAACCTTGAAACCCATATGTCGGGTAGCCTTCTTTTCTATGCACACAGAGATTCTCTCTTCCCATTGAGTACTGTAGGGGTGCAAGGGCCTCATCACTTTGCAACATTAAGACTTAGTACAAATTCATCTCATCTTTGCAGAAGTTTTTTTTTTAATCATCAAAGTAACTGTTTAAAAAAATAGAAAGTACTAGACAACTTTTGATAAGGATTGCATCTTACACCAAGTGTAACTTGTGATTTGTGTTGTTTCTTTGATGAATAATCATTTAATTAGATAATGTTACCATTCAGTTTTTATGATTTCAAAGTTTTGATCAACTTTGAATGTTGAAATTAAAACATATTTGTATAAGCAGGTTAAACTTTTCAGATTACTAATTAGCTTCCTCATTTCCACTCTATATGTTTGAAAAATTATGAAACGAGCGGTCAGTAATGGAGATGTTGTCAGCTAGAATCAAAATGAATCAAACAGATGAGAGAAACTGCTCAATAGAAGTCAATTAAATGCTTAAACAATAGGAGTGTACTATCATCATTTATCTGAAGAGACAGTCTCCATATAGCATTTCAACAGGGTACTACAGTTTGGAAATTGACCTAGAGGCTTGGAAAATGATTGTATAGATAGCTGAAGGGTTCTAGTACAAGCCTGGACTCCTCACAGTGAACCCAACAAGCCTGCAGCTCCCATGGTACAGGATATTTCCTTCATAGTCAGCCCCACCATCTTCCACCATAAGCAGCTTGAGTGCTGCCTCCTCCAAGCAGCACACCTTTTTCTCACTAACAGGCAGATAACTATTTGTTTATTTTCTTCTTTACAAAGAGTTTTCTTTTTCCATTGTTAATCACTACCATTTCTTATTAAGCTTAGATTTCAAGAACAACTTGATTGCCTTTTCTTTTACAGAGTCACATAATTATTGAGGTTGGAAGGAACCACTGGAGGTCACCTAGTCTAACCTCCCTCCTCAAGCAGAGTCACCTAGATTACATTGCTCAGGATTGTTTCCCCAGAGTAGAGAATAATCGGAGAAAGAAGATGGGGTGCATGGGTGGTTTGAACTTCTTACCAGAAGTTCAAAAAGATGTATCAGGGAATTTATTCCAGCATCTCCCAATGCATGTGATCTGCATTCTGGTAGAGTACGTTAAAGCCTCTATTTAAGTTAGTAGGAGTTTCAGCTGCAGAAGGGATGAAGAGCTGGGTTCACAGAACTACACTGAAGAAGGTTGTGTGCATGTGTGGTGTTAAGCATTAGCGAACAGTCTGTTACATGTTTTGGGGTTATGTTTCTGACAAAGCACAGTCTGGTTACATTTTCTTCGGAAAACATTTATAGCTGCCTTCAGTAGTAATTATATATACAGAGATTTATGATTAAAATGTACTAGCTCTTCCTCTTTTGACATCTTAATTGTTTTTTTTAAATTTTAGCAAAGACCTGTCAAATTCTTTGCATAATATGGAATGTTTTCTAATGCAAATTACATTAAAAAGTATAAAAATGCATCTTATTTGGTGGACAAAGACACTTGTAAACAATTTCAGAAGCAAAACAGGCAAAGAGATGCATTGAGTAGATGGCAGTACATGAATAACCAAAACAAAATTAATGTATGCATCTTCAGCAGGTTTTCTTCCCTGTTATAACCAACTTCTTAGGACTATTTTGCAGTTACTTTTTCAATCTCCAGTATGAATGCAGGATACTTAGCATTTGTGTGAGGAAATACTGCAACTGTTTTGCAGTTCTCACCTAGTTCATGACTTCTTTTCTGGTGTAGATTCTGTATTTTCACAAAATGTTTAACCTCACTTTACATACTTTTCAATACATGGGTATAGTAATATTCTGTATCCTGCAGTTAAGCTTTAAAATGTGTATTCTTTAGAAAAGTGGCACTCAAGATTTTTGTCTTGAATGGAGAGGGCAACAAATCAGCATTAATAGTTGCTGGCCATCATGAATATTTATAACTACATGAACCCTTGAGACATCCAAATATTCTGAATTCTGGATACTTCTAAACCTCAAATTCCATGACTCTCTCTAGTCTACTGTTTTTTTGCTGTATCTGTTGCTGTACATAAGTATGGGAATGGCATTAGTTACACTGCCATATTTACAATCTTAGAGATCACAGAGATAGCTGGTGAAAACTCAGCTGAGAATTTTTTATGCAGTAATTTGAAAAGAAGAAATTATAAGAATCACAAATTACTAACTTTTGTAAACTAGATTAATGTGTAACTAAGATTAAAATATTTTCTTGTTCTTTTATAGTTGTGAGTATATATATTTAAAAACTAGTTTAAGGAGAAACTAACCAGTTTGTTTCTTTTTTTTTTTTTTAATCTAAAAAAAATAAAAAATGCTTCCAAAGGGATAAAAGAAGTAAAAACGTCTTTGTTTGATTTATTTGTTATAGGACCCTTCAAAACTTCATTTTTTATTACTTGAAAAAAAAGGATGTACACAACACTCCTAACCTCCTGTTATGACAGTTTACATTTCTTATCCAGCTTATTTAACTCAAATGCCTGGGAAATAGACACAATTACCACCTTATGGAATGCTACTTAACTTTAAATGCTCCCCTCTGAATAGAAATCCACTTTATCTTCTCAGAGTTATTTCAGTTTCTCAGGAATTATTTCCTCTATAGACTCCTGAAATGCTCTTGTTTCATCGTTTAAAAATTTGAAATAACAATTGTTCAGAAATGTCTTTTATTAGAACAAAGGCAATTCTCATACAGTGGATTCTGTTCATAAGAGCATGTACAAAAGAGCTGCATACTATGCCCATATACAGCTTTAATCATTCACTCTTTCAGCTGTTATCAATTTAAAACCAATGAAACTCCCACACTGAGTCCATTTGAGCAGTCAATTTTAATATCTTGGGGCATCTGTAGTTATTCTGAATTGGCTGCAAAAGCAGAACTAACAAGTTAAGCTCTAACCATAAGTCTACATCAGGCTGGTAAACCATACATCAAACACAGACAGCTAGTCAATACTGTAATATGAAAAACCAACAAGCATTTTTAAGAAGAGCAATATATTCATAATATGTTAGGTGGTATGGTTTACATTACACATCCCTGATATCTGAGTATTAAACTTTCTATTTAAGAATGTGGGGTGTGTGACAGCTTTGCACGTGGATATGAGACACCAGAAGAGGAGGGAATGGACATTTGCAAGTTGTATAATATAAGATGATGATTACAGCTGCAATGTGTTGCCCGTTCTGGTGAGCTCCAAGTTTTCCCTGAGCCTGACAGAGCTACTTTTTTAAGTAGCTCTTGCAGGCTGCAGCAAAGCCACTAATTCTGAGCTGCAGAAATCTTGCCTGTGGGAGACAATACTTCTGGAAAAGAAACAATTAAAATAAAATCACTAAAGCCACATCCTTACCGAGAATGTAATTGTTAAATTTTTTTGGTGCACATGGATAAGATGTGGCCACACTTGGAAGGAGCTCATATTTCAGTGGTTTTTTATTAAAAAAAACTGAGGACACAGCTAATATTCCCATTTCTTGTGTAGAAGCTCAGATTCTGACATGAGAGGAGAAGATATAATGGTGTAATGTCCAAGTTTTTAGAAATGTGAATGATATCTACGTAATTCAGTGTCTTCCAGGAACAAAATTAACTCTGCTAGATCTGGATTTGAACTGCTGGACTACCGGAGCTTTGTAGCACTGTCTAAGTTTTTTGTTTTCTTTGTATCTGTTTGAATGTTAAGAGGGAAAAGGGGAAAAAGAACAAAAAGCAAAATAAGAGGCATGAACAGAAGGAGGTACTGAACAGCAGTCACCACAGCAGTGAATTTTCAGGAAGGTCAAGGGATGTAGTTGGAAAGAACCACATTCTGAAAGGCAACTTCTTCTAGCTGCCCAATATGTATTCAGACATATTAAGTCAGACATTAAAACGATGCTGGTTCCAGACTGAGGCTCCAAATAATGCCACAATGCTTTTACAATAAGTGAGCCAGGTCCTCAGATGACTGAAGATGATGAGGCTGTCAATGGAGATCCTCTGATTTATGCGAGCTGGGAGTCTTGCCAGTCCTTTTAACTTGGAGATTTACTATACATAGTTGATCTGTGGTGGTCATCAATTAAAAAAAAAATTACATTTGTGAGCAGTTACTATTAAGTGGCATGTGAGCTGCCAGATTTGTTTCACATTCTCAGAAAAAAGGAAAATAGAGAATACTTACAGACACTGGTCTCTTTTATGAAATTATGATATTTTGCTGTGGACAATAGCTCATTTGAATTCAAAGAGAGTGAGTCTGCTGGGTTTAAACCACATCAACTCCTCAAAACAGGTCTCCAGAAATGAGATATTTTACAATTATCTGAGTTATTTCTGACCATCATGTCAAAGGATAAGATCCGTTTGTCCTGTGTTTGGTCATCCATAGGGTTTGTGAAACGTACTTCCAAATATCCAGGTAGTGGCCAAAGAAAGAAACACCTTTGTGATCCACTGTCTATGCAAGACAAAGGAAATATTTCCTAATTTTCCATAAGTTATTATAAGCACTAAATCACTTGCTAAATGCCTTCATTACCCACAAGAATTACAGAACACACTGAAGATAGGTCTTGATCTGCTCTTTTGGACTTCAGCGTACTGGAGGGAAGGGATGCCATCCAGAGGGACCTAGACAGGCTGAAGAGGTGGGCCTGTGCTAACCTTATGAAGTTCAACAAAGCAAAGTGCAAATTCCTACACCTGGGTTGGGGCAATCCCGGGCACAGCTACAGGTTAGGCAGAGAAGAGATTCAGAGAACCCATGTGGAGAAAGACTTGTGAATGTTGGTAAATGAGAAACTGAACATAAACTGGCAGTGTGCGCTTGGAGCCCAGAAAATCAACTGCATACTGGGCTGCATCAAAAAGAGTGTGACCAGCAAGTCGAGGCAGAGTAGACTCTGCTCTTGTGAGACCCCACCTGGAGTATTGTGTGCATTTCTGGTGTTCCCAACATAAGAAGGACATGCACCTGTTGGAGCAAGTCCAGATGAGGGCCACAAGGATGATCAGGGGGCTGGAGAACCTCCCATATGAAGAGAGGCTGAGAAAGTTGGGGCTGTTCAGCCTGGAGAAGGCTGAGTGGAGACCCCAGTATCTGAAGGGGGCCTACAGGGAGACTAGAGAGGGACTCTTCGTCAGGGATTATAGTGATAGGACAAAAGGTAATGGGTTTAACAAGCTAGAGCAAGCTAGTCTACTGGAAGGTGTCTCCACCCACGAAAGGGGAGTTGGAGCTATATATCTTAAGGTCCTTTCCAACTCTAACCATTCTATGATTCTATGACTTCTTGTAAGCATTGCACTCATTACATTGAACTAGTCCAAGGTCCTCTGAAACTTATGAGACAGTAAAGACATTTTCCCTTGTCTGGAATCAACATGGTTGGTGATCTCTGTGCTGCTGTCTGCACAGGCACCAACATATGCTGAGCCTCATTCTATAGGCTATCAAGCCAAATCACAGCTAGTTCCTTTCACTAGCAATTGAGTGGCTTGCATTTTAACCTTGGAACAGTTGTAACCATTCCAACTTTTATGCTCTTTTGGGTTTTTCCTTAACTTATAAAATAAACCCAGTGAAGTTCCTTCAGTGTTTAGCTTTTGGGAAAAAGAAAAAATCCACCGCCAAAAAATCTAGATTAATTTCTTGCCAGCTGCATAGTTGCATTTTCCTTATTTCCCACAGTGTCATTTTTGTTGTTACTCATGTTTTTTTATCATTTACTGAAAGTGTATTTTGTGATAGTCTGTTACCGACACAACCACCATAGCTTTAAAATCACATTTTCACAAAAGTATTTTTTCTTTTTGTTTGTGGAATAGAAAGGCTCAGAAATCAGGAAGTTAGCAGGCCAATATCAAGTTGAAGGTTGGCAATTCATTTTTGGTAATATTAAATCATGACAAAGCTTAAACACAAAGATCAAAGTTCAATTTTAGACTATAAAGTAGTTTTAAAAGAGAAGATTTATATATTATTTTTCTAGCTTGTTAGTGCAGATTTTGTAAATTCTGAGAGTGTTTCAATCCTGAGGAACTGAGGACCCCTGCCCTAGCATATAAATTTGAACACAGTTATTCTCAAAATAATACTATTAAATGGCAGACCTGTACATGTTTCTCTTTTAATATTTATAGGTTCGCATGCATGTGTATATATATGAATTTAAGTCTTCATATAGACACATAACACAAAAGTACTGTATTATACATCATTTCAGAAATGGATCAAAATGTTTCTAGACCAAAGATATTTTGTTTAAGCAAGAGTGAGATGGAATGAGAAGGACTGACGATCTTCATTAGAGCTCTCACAGGAGCATGAAAAACCCCAGTCACCAGCTCATCACAATGATTGGAATCAATGTTCTGTTCCCATTATGGCTTCTTTTATGCCGAGGACTAGAAAGCAAATGGGACAGTGATGGCAAAAATAACTTTTTGTCGTGTAAAGCATCAGCATGTCTTCATTTTTGGATCAGAATGTAACTAACATTTACACGCTGGCCTGCTACATTGTCTTGTTTGATTGCTATCCTCTTATTCTTCTCATTTACCAACTACCTACTTTATTTACTACATTCTACATAAACGAAGTTTTGTAAAGAGTTAAATAGCAATCACATAATTTCTAGATTTTATGATAACAGTGTTGGCAGAACAAAGTACCCCAGGAGATCAAACTGCTATTTAATTTTGAAGCCTGTATTCCCAAATTTGGTTAATGTGGAGAAATGTGTTGAGTCTTCTGGCCAAGTGTGTACACATCAGTGACTAACAGAGCACAGAACTGGGTTTAAGTGAACTTCCTACCTTAAAATGTATTTACCCATGACTATAATTTATGTGTTAAATTTGTTGGAGTTTTGATTCCAATGTGACATACAAAGCAAAAAATCAATATAGATTTGAGAGCTTTATAGTGCCCCTGGCAAATATGAATAGCACTTGATGAAAAGTGAAGGTTTCCACAGCACCTTCAGTGCCACTGCATTGGAGTAATTAACACCTCACGCTTCACCGATATTTATATCAATTCTTCACTGGCACACAGAACAGCTCTTTGTCAAAAATTTGGTACTAAGATGTCCTGCAAGGCTTTAGATGCACTTTTATTACAAGCCCATATTTTAAGGGATTTACAGTTCTGACAGAAGCATTTCCCTAGGGGAATAAAGTTAGGATGCATGTTCTCAGAGCTGGAGGAATTTTTTCTTGCAAAAATGGTTAACACTTTTTCACTTAAGGAAGGAGCAAATAAATAGTTTCAAGAGGTTTCTGCAACTATTTGCATCATCTTTAGGAAAAAAAAAAGAAATAGATGCATCTTATAATATGGAATTCGACAAGCTTTTCATCTTTAAGGTGGATGATTGAATTTTGTGATTTAAAAATATTCTAATGGGAGCCTAAAAATTAACATTTAAAAGTGGTCTCTGTATAAGTACTGTAACTGCATTTTCATAACATTTTAACAGATTAAGGGACAAACTCTGGTGAAGACAATGAAGGAACCTTTTCACATAGACTTACTGTAGGTTGGAATTGAGCCTTGCTAAAGAATCCTGCCTCATTTGCATGGCCAGAACCTAAACCTAATGAAACTTCATGGTAGATAACTAACATGTTTTCTTCATGGTAACATTAGTTTGGTAATAAAACTGTGCCAGGTACTGATTCTGAATTACTGTGTCACAAATCATATACCTTCATTATTCATGGAAGAGTACCCCAGGTAGAATCAAGCTATGTTTATTAACCAAGAGCTTAATGCAACTGCAGCCAAAACCAAATTCATGTGTCTTTCCTAGACAGATATATTAGAGGCTGGAATTGAATTATGCTAATTAATATGTATTTGTTAAAAGGGATCACATCTGATCCCTGTGTAGCACTGCAGGAGATTCATCAGCCACACTTTATTAAACTAAAAATACAACCCTTAAATCCAGAAATTAAAAGACTATAAATTACTCTTCTATTACTGTAATAACTGAAACAAACTAACATGATGCATTCAAATCCTACTCTCAACCCAGAGAATACTTCAAAGAGGGAAAGCCCTCAAATGTATTGAAATCAGATACTATGAATGTGTAAAAACAGATCCTGAAAGCTTGTTGTGTGAGTGTGCACACCTCACACACATTATTTATGTATAAATAACTTTCTTTTTTTTTAAAGTTTCTGTGGCAGTTAGAAGCAGAAGCCCATAACCACGGCACAAAATGATTTCATATAATGAAGGCGCCCTTACACTAAGTACCATTGCACTGAACATTTCTGCATGTATTTAAAACATAAGAACTTAATTTTTAAAATCCTCTCCTCTTCAGACATGGGCCCAGCTGGTGTTTAACTCTTGTGACTGCTTTAGCTTTTGCTGGCTGGGGTCAATCTCTTGGCTCAGCAGAGACAAGTTTAATATACACTAGCAACACCCCTTGCCATTTTTGACACACTACTGGAAAACTCACACTCCAGAGATTGACAGAGACTGCTGGCAAAATGCTTCTTTCTAGTCAATTTGTATGTGCAGTTGTGGGTTTCACACATAATAATTTGGGAGTGCTTAAATTTTTAAGGCATTATTCTGGACAATGTTTGAAAACATGGCTTTGCTTTATTATTAGTGGTCAGAATGCTACTGCCTTTGAGTTAACTACCAGCTTCTTAGCAAAACACTCCTTGAATAAACTAACAAACAAGTTTCAACAAAGAAGCAATTTTTTAAGGATGTGTGAAACTGATGGCTGACTGACTTAGCAAGAAACTGTAGTAGGAAAAGAATAACATATTCAGGGCATTTATTACTCACTGGCACATATTTTAAATTGATCAAAATGTATTTTGTAGGAGAGTTAGAAAAATAATGAGAGAAGACATCAGAAAGTATTTCAGGTTACCTTAGAAAACAAATCAGTCAACACAGCATATGAAGTTCCTATTTCAGATTATAAAATATAAAACTATATCAACATTCTTTTCTCAAGAAGTTTAGTTGTGCAGCACGTTGATTTACAATGTGCATGATGAGTGCCTGTGTTAAATGGAGGGGCTTCTACCACGTTGCACACCAAAACAGAAAAATTGAAGCAGCAGTCTGATAGCCCAAAACCAGATGTAAACGTACACTAATTTACAATTCTGTAGTGCAAGTTGCATGAGATACACTAACAAAACCATATCTAAGAAGCATTTGTCCAATGCACCTACCCATTTAACAGAGAATGAAAAATTAATTTGTGATTTTTTTCTTTTTACTATGAAAAAATACATAAAACCAACAGACCTTTAATAAGTCCCTTTTCTTGCAGTGTTTTCAAGGAGGGCCTTCGGGAGATGAACTTCTTTAATCTGCTTTTAACTCGGTTTCTGTCATTTGTGTCAGAGGCACTGTAGTTCAGTCTGAAAACTAAAGGAATCAAAAAGAAACAGATTCAGTGAAATTGTATTTTAAAACTAGTAGCAGTCTGCTCAAGTATTCTTAAAAAGTAGTGGTCATAGCCACCCTGGTAAAATCATGCAGTAGGTCAGCAATGTAGATGGTTGGATAGTGCAAAACATCTGATTAATACTTTTGTGAATAAACATGGTGACTTCATTCTACTGGTTAGTCACAGAGTTATATTATTTGTTGCCCATAAGTATTTGGATGGCAACCAGTTTACTCATGAAATGATCACGAATCCCACAGGTTTCACAAGGATGATTTTTCAACTCTGGACTTAGTGTGCTATGCCTTATTAGGTATATACTGCTTGTTATGAAAAAGGGTGGATAGTTCATCACTAATGGAGGACTGAATTGTCTTGCCAAGATGGATTAAGCATTATATATATATTTAATGCAGCTATAGAAAATATGGCTATATGCCATGAAAAGTGTGTGTGAGATGCATTAATTTATAGGAAAAAAAGTGTTCCTGTCTTAAATATTATATTTTAAATATTTAGGCATTTACGAAACTGAGAAACATTTCGACCTCAATTTATTCCTGCTCTGTGTCAAAAAGACATAGAACCAGCTGCACAAAATCCCCTGGAGAAAGTTTCCAAGGTATAAATTTGACTTTTTCTCTGGTGAGGTGCTTGCAGGGCACCATCATAGCTACCAAAATAGGTAGTATTAGTGTGAAGGAGAAATCAACAAGCTCCAGAAGCAGCAGCAATGTCATGGGAAGACCTTCTTCAAAGATGTCCTTGAACAATCAGATTTTTTAAGTTTGATAACAATTCACCTGAGCCTCACCACCCTTGAATAACCCTTGTCCTGTGTGTCCTTGAGCTCTCACGCTTGCCCATTCCCTCAAATGCTGAGTAGGCAAATAGGGAACCAGAGGTGTCCTCCCTTCCCTGGCAAGGGCCTCCAGCTGACAGAAGGGCTTCTGCTTTCTGTGGAAAATAATAGCTTTCCATCTTCTCTTGAAAATCAATAAATCAATCAAACAATCCACCAAAACTCAGCATTGTCCACAAGTTGAACTTGCAGGAGTTGGGTCCGTCCATTGTCTCTTCAACAGAATTTCTAAACAGTATCCTGAATAATTTAGCTGCAGTTACAGAGATGTTTCCTATCTCTACATCCAGACTGAATCTTGCCTATAATGCAATGATCTTCATATAAAGGATCCAAGGTTAGAGAGACAGCGAAAATAAAATTATGATCAACATTATTGGGCCATTTCGTAGCAAGAAGTTATAAACAGAACCAGAATGTTTAAAGGTGCACAATTATAAAACAATGGCAAGCTAAAATAACTGGTTAAGCAACAGTAACAACCCTGGAATATTGTGGTTTACATTACAAATCTGATTTTAACAGCCAAACTTATAAAATAGTTTATGTTTTGCTGTTGTCAAGGGACAAAAACTTGCCAAATTGTTCATTTTAAGTAAATAGAACATAGCCAATTAAGGAAAGCAATATTTAAACACATGCCTACGATGATCAGAGCATAGTTTGCTTCTGATTTCACTACAGATTTTAACAGAAGAGTGCTTCATTTTCCCACAGCACTAAAATGACCCCACACATACTTCCACAACCTAGTAATCACACAGGACAAATAAAATGACACTTTATTGGAAAATACATAGCTTGGTACAATAATCCATCACTTATGAAAAATAGAATTCACATTTTTCAATGGTAGCATTCTTGAAGTGATATATCATAATATAAAGATTAACATTCAATTGATGGTTGGTGCTTTTTTAACATGATAGTGGAGGACTTTTTGTCTGAAATTGAGCAATCCTTGGCAGGGACAAGCTGAAATTCCAAGTCCACTTGGATGTGCTATAAAAAGAACAACAAATGGATGTTTCTAATTCTGCATCTTAATGGTATTTTGAAACAGTGAATTGTATTTAGTTTGGGGACTCGCTTGTTGCTTATGGTTATTCTGTCCCTAGTGATTCATATTTGGGTTTGCTTTTTCCCAACTTAGAGTGAAGCTTTCTCAGTGCAAATGATGCAGGAGTGAAAATATCTCTTAAGCCACTGTCGTGGCTTAAACCCAGGCTGTAAATCAGAACCACGCAGTCTACTCCCCCACTTTTCTTCCCCCCGCCCCACTCCTGGAGGGACAGGGAGGAGAATCGAAAGAATGCAAATCTCACAAGTTCAAGAACCATCCAGTAACTAAGGTATAACACAAACCACTACTGCTATCACCAATAATAATAATGATAAGGGAAATAACAAGGGAAGAGAATACAATACCACCTGTTGATACCAAGCCCAACCGAGCAGTGAGCCAGCCTTTCCCGGTCACTCTCAGTTAAATCCTGGGCATGACATGCTGTGGTATGGAATACCTCTTTGGCTAGTTTGGGTCTCTGCTTCGTCCCGGCTTCCCCTTCTCCCTGGCAGAGCACGAGACTCAGAAAGTTCTTGGTCAGGCTAAACATTTGAGCAGCAACTAAAAACATCGGTGTTATCACCGCTGTTCCCAGGCCAAAAATCAAAAACACAGAGCTGTACCAGCTACTAAGGAGAAAAATGACTGCTACTGCTGAACCCAGGGCAGCCACTTAATGTGCCTGCCACATTTCCCATTCTGCAGGACTCTGAAGCATTTTATGCTCACTTGAACTACATGCTTAGCTCTGATTATGCACCAGATTTGTGAAGATATTCTAACTGAAGTGAATGTGGTCATACAGTGAATGGTAAAATCCCTCTGTTTACAACGATGTATTAACCCAGCTGGAAGTTTTATACCTGAAACAGCGACTATGGTGTTAAAACTACATCTAGAGGTAGGAATAATTATTGCCATGGATACTTTTGTATGCTTCATGTTGAGTTGGATAACACATAGTTAAGAACAGCAGCAAAGCTAATTTCAATGAATTTCTTATTTTATTCTATTAAGCATGTGTGAGTCACCAGAGGGAAACTCCAAGCCTCACAGAAATTGAAAGGTTTAGATAGCATGTTCCAAAACCAAGCTTCGCCAGAAATATTCTTGTTGGATCTCATTTAGAAATATTCCTTCTCTTGCCAAATCATTCTTCTCATGATAACCCCATATTAAAACGATTTTACTATTATATTTGGAAATACAAAGAGGACAAAATGTTACTTCCAAATAATAATTAAAAAGCAATTATAAAACTCAAACCCAATAATTTATATTTTTGTAGTACCTTCCCTTTTAAATTTCAGGTTCTCACTTCGGCCATAAGAATCATTCATGAAAGACAGCTGGCAAAATTTAAACAATATAAAAAAGTGGAAAGCAGTTCCATACAGATGTTATATAGGCTACTTAAGGACCTAAGTATAAAATAATAGGAAATAAAATCTACTGCTTTTTCTACTGTATGTTCCCTGGTATACACTACATAGATGTGCCATTTGATTCCTTGTACTAAATAACCCCATACCCTTGACTTCTAAAGCTACACACACTGACATATTCACATTAATGCTTCAAAATCAACATAGACAAGAAAGATAATTCACCTCCTTTTGCACAGACTCTTCATTTAAGTACTTCTTATATTGCTTCTGAGACAGAAAAAAAAATACATGCTTGCTCTGGCTGGGGCCAAGGTTTTTTATAGTACATGTATAGGAGAACCCAACAGAGTCTAATATTATGCTAAATTTCTTCTGCAAGTGCAAGTGGTTGCAAGGACACTTCAATCCAACACCAAAAATGTAACCTGAATACTGGTTGACTTCTGTGTTTGGCTGGTAATAAAGTTGGACCCTGATATCCAGAAAAGCATTTATAGTAACTTTGGTCACTTTATGATATACCTATTTTTCCCACAGGTGGGAGAGGTATCAAGGGGCAAATGAAAAAAAAAGACAAGATCTTTTCCTCAGACTATTTACTCTAGAATTAAGATATATGAAATCACAACAGTTTATCACATTAGGGAAGTGCAATAGACATTGAGTACAAAAAAAAAAAAAAAAAAAAAAAAGTATAAACTCATCTTTGGCCCTTAATGTTGGATAGCACTGTAATAACATCAGCTGAATTAGGAAGGATAATTCTAAGCTAAATTCTTCAGAAAAAAATTAAAAAAAAAAGAAACACGAAGGAAGGAAAACTGACCTGTCTTTTTTTTGGACCCTTATAAATCCTTTCAATACTTAGCGACACAACTCTAGCCTTAATATTCCTAACAACATATAAATACAAAAGTATCATGTAAAATGACAAAATAGAGTCTGTACAAGAGTTTTTACACAGGAAGACAGATGGAAAGAAAGAATTATGCATTACCTCCAAATCTCACAGTTCAGCAGAAATAATACCATCAGAGTCAATGGAAGTTTTGAGATGTACAGATGGAGAATTACTTGCTGAAATTTAGTGCACTAAATTGTATATATAACGCAATGAAAGTAAACATAATTTAAGCAGGAATAAGCAATGGCTAACATATTTGAAAGATTAAGTTAGAAAAGCTTTTCTTTAGAGTTTTGCCCTGGCCACAACTAAAAGAACCAGACAATGCTCTAATCTAATCTTTTCAGGGCAAAGATCAAAATTTGTATAAGATGCCTTTTGGTGAATTTAGTCAAATATGCAGACAATATATTTTTAGTAGACTGTTTTTCCTGGTTGTGATATTCTGTGCAGAACCTGAATGATTCAGAAAACAAAATATTTTCATATGTTCAAAACAGCTTCATATTTTATTGGCAAGATTTTGTAACTCCATATAACACTATCTCACATTTCTTCCAATGACTTTTATTTCACTCTGAATTTACAAAACATTTATACATAATTCAAATGGTTTACCTATGATTGCTTCCTGTCAGGTACACTATATCTGAAGACTTTAAACATGTTGAAAACATCGGTTTTTGAAGAACTACCTATTAATGACTTTCTGAACTGTGACAATGGCTATTGGCAGTGCTTGTCAAACTAAAGCACTATTGATTGTCTCACATCATGTGTATTGCAAAACCAATTTCTTCCAAGTACCTCTTCCTAACTGAAATACATTATTATGGTGCTTATTTGTATATTAGAACACCCCAAATTATCCTATGCAATACGTTTGGATGGAAAGAGCTCATGTAGAATGAAAAGCAGCAGTGGGAGCGGATAAGGCATTAAGAAATTTGAAGGGCCTTACATTCATACTTTCTCTTTCATTAGCTTTGTACTGCAGGAAAAAAAACCAAAACCAAAAAACAGCAAACCACAACTCATCTGAATCACACAGATTTTTTTAATCTTCTGGAGGACCTCAAAATTTCAGGAAGTTTTTAGAAATGGAGATAACTTTTAGTATAACAATAACACCCACAAACTGAGACTTAATAATTCTTTCCTTAAGGAACACTGAAAGTGACAAGCTTGACCATTCAAAATACAGAATACACTGATCAAAATCCTAGCTTAACTTTCTTAAATACATATGAACAGATCCATGGGCTTAACTGTGATCTCTGATTTCTTAAGCTAATGATTTTCTGAAGTGCTTTACAGCCTCATATCCAGAGTCCTTAACAGCATCTTGCAGGACTGAGGCAAAGCTAAGATGGTAATAGGGGAGGTAGAAGTAGGTCCTATGACTTTCTATAATGAAAGTGCCAGTCTAACAGCAGTTCTATCACATATGTGTGAAAATATTAAAGGAATTAATTAGCTAATAAATTAGTTTCAAGTAATGGGAATGCTTAATTGCTGAGTGTCTCATCTCTGTGAAGAAATATATCTTAACATGAAGAAGCATATGACTATACCTATGTTCCAGGAGACACTGTAATTTAAGAATATGTAATGACTCATGACTTTAAGTTTTATTGGATTTCATTGGAACTTAGAATTCAGCATTTATTCAGATATTTTTGGCCTGCAGCAGATGTGAGACTACCACTAGTTCTTTAAGGAGAAGCATACATTATTGCCGCTATAAATAGTCAGTTTTTCAACATGAACCAAAGTTTTGAGAGTGACAACATCAAGTCTCTGCCCCCATTTTCTTTGTGATGCTCTGAGACGGAGTCAATAAAGTCTGCTCATTAGAGAATAAAGAATTCACTTCACCTATTTTATTTAGATAATGACTTTTGTCAGTCATCCTATTTTATCCCTTAGTGCAATTCCTCGGCAGGTTACATGAGTTATCCCCACGCTATAATTACTGTATGCTTTTTGTTAAAGAGTACAATGAGAGGCAGATACATGGGCTGCTTACAAGAGCTATACAAATGACTGGCAGGCAAAATGGAGAAATCAGGCATTACCCCTAATCCATATGTTTACAATAAACTTTAAAATTACAGATTTTATAGATACAGAGCACAGATCCAAGAACTGCAGCATCAGGTAACAGAATGGGTATCGCTAGTCATAGATCCCAGGAAGATTTTGTTTGCATAAGCACCAAAGGACCTGAGGTCATTCAGGTTTACGGTCTTAAACCAGATATTTGTCACAGCAAGTACATCTGCATTTACAAATGTTTGGGCAACAAGCTCAGAAATAAACAACAGGAAAAAGAAAACGGTGATTATATAGCACAAATAACTTGTCTGTAATATGACAGCCTACCAACTTAAGTGCTTGGTAGTGTCATTACACTTCATGAAATTGGTGTGCATTAGCAGTAAAGATTCAATAAAATGACTATATAATTCATATTTTGCATCATGCTGTTATGCATATAAACTTTTTAAAAATTTTGTCCCCCACTCATAAGAAACTAAAATAAACAACTAGTATGTTAAACACCACTTCACGCTTATATTGTGAAACAAACTGGCACTACCCACACAGATTTTCTTAGTGGTATCTACACCATAAATATTTAGAAAAGTAAAGCAGTATTTCTTAGTATGTATTGGATTTATAAAGGAAGATCATACTAAACTAATCTGAAATATTTCTTTAATAAAATAAACGGTCTTCTTCAGAAAAAGGAAATGTAAGAGACAAAATCTATTTGGACTTCAGTTGTGCATTTGATATGATACCAAATAGGAAATTGTTATCTAAACCAGAGTTGATGTGGAGAATTAAAACAATAATTGTGAAGTGACTAAATAAGGTGTTAAAATTACCTTTCTTTAAAGGAGAACTACTGCACTGAAGGAAAGTTACCAGTGCAACTGATGGAACTGATCTTTGTGCTTTCATTAATGACTTCAACAGAAGAAGTAGGAGCATTCCAAAACTACCTGTTGGTGAATCAAGGCTGGTAAGCATCATCAGTTTGACAAGAACAGGGATATGAGACAAAATTTCAGTAACATTGAGATTGGAATCTAGAGAAGCCAGATTAGATCTCATAGCACTCAATGCATGGTTAGGGAAGGATCAATGCAGAATATTTTTTTCTTATGAGTGCACAGCCTTGGACACTCATGTGAGGTGGAAATTCACACTGGGTGCAGGCAGCAGCAGTGAGAAGAACCAGCAGAATGTGGTTGTTGGGCTTTCAAAAGCAGATGGGGAGCTTAGCACATTTGGCCAGTTAGAAAATGGCTGAGAAAGGCTGTGATTGTTCTCTATGAATTTGTTGGTGGGGGTGGGAAAAGGAGCAGGAGACAAGAAGAGGACAGCAGGGAGGGAGAAGAGCGGTTTAAACTGAAGAACAATGTTGGCACAAGAATAAATGAGTATAAACTGGCCATAATACGAAGTTCTAAAACACCCTTTCAAAGAAGTCGTGGTGGCAAATAAAACTGAAAGAACTTAAGATGAAGCTTAATAAATTTGTGACAGAGGATACAGAACAAGTTACCTTGTGACAGGAGGGACTGGACTAGATCACCCAGTGCACACTAAGCCTTTCTTTCCACATTTTTTTTTGGTATTGTCACAAGATTAGAAATGTTATTATACACACTTAACTTGACTATAAAAACCACAATGCCAGAAATCAATGAGTTCATTTTATTCACACAGTACGACCAGTTTATGTTCATCTAATGTAAAACATGTGGGACTTGGATAAAATCTGTTGCAGTACGCAAAGTCACACTATTCAGGCTCTAGGAAGAAAGAGTACAACATGCTTAGAAAGGGGAAACTGGTCTCTCCTAGCTTGTGTCAGGGGTTAGGACTCGACAGTCTCTTTGCAAATACTAGCTGCTCTCCTGTATACTTTGTACTGAGAGTGATTTTGTATGAGCACAAATCACTGAGGACTCACTTGTCTGATCTTGAGCCTCCTTCAGTAGCTGCTTTTTATAATTTTTTAAATAAAGAGTGATCAAATTACAGATGATTATGGAAAAAAAAAGAGCATGACGGAGGTGCTTTTTGCATTTGGTGTACTGTTCTCCTTTAGAGAGGCTTGCTAAAATTCCCAGGAGAATAGCCAGTAACTTGGATGGTCTAACACACAAGAGTGGAAGGGTAGTCCTTGACCTCTGCTATTTGGGTTATCCACTGTTGCCCTAGTCCAGTGTTTTCAGCCATAGATTTTCATCCCACTCATAAAACACAGTAGTTATTGAGGAAAAAAAATGCAATATTTGAATTAATGACTTTTGAAGTTGATGTATATACTATAAAAATATTTAAGCAGACTTCCCAAAAGAAAACAAACATGCAACTAAAGGTTGAGGAAGACAGTGCAAGATTGTTTCCTAATAGCGTTGAACTATTGTACAATGCACAACAACTAATGTACAACAAATAATGCATTCAGGGTTTTTTAGAATATGGAGCTTTTTTTTTTTTTTCTTCTGTTGTGGAATATATGTAAATAATTTTCAAGTCTTTAAGCTTACCTTCTGAATGAGTTACTCTAAAAAAATCCCTTTTCAATCTTTTGGAGGTAATATGAATAGTCATCACTTACACTAAATGCTCTGGCAAAAGGACAAGAAAATTTTATGGTTCCTTTTTCTACCAGGAGAACCAGGTAGACTGTTATGCCAAAAGAAAACCCTTTGAGTGGCTGGATACTGCCAGCCATGTGTGCACTTTTAACTTGAAAACCGACATGTTATTCTGCCTTATGTTTTGAAAAACAAGATAGTTATCTGTAGAGAACAAGGGAGACTTGGCACTGCTGTATTTATACCATCCTTCTTAGGAATCATAAAAATTATTCACATATTTAAATTTAGACATGTCTTTGGATACCTGTTGAACCTTTTATTTGGATCCAGTCTTATTGTACCTTTCCAGGAAGAGTATTATAGCAAAAAAATTATTTTAAATGAAACTTACTAATTAGATTTTGTACTTCTAAATTTAAAAAGTAAATTATATTAAAATCAAATTATATTTCCATTGCACTCAGTTTCCAGTTCTATTCATAACCTTATATTTTCTGACCCATAATGAACTCCTAAGGCTTCTCATACAATTAATGATAGAATTAATTCATAGTGCTTAAGTTATGAAAAGCAGCATGTTAAAATCTTTTCTTTCCAATGAGAAATAATAGTGACGTATATTTACTGTTTTGAAACACAAATAACAACATTTTTCTCATGCATACAGCAAATTCAATACTTTCCAGTGAATGTAGATGTGATAGTTTATGGAGAAAGACACACCCATTATCTTTTAAGTAATCAAGAAATATTTAGCCAAAACCCTGAAATCCGTTTGCTGTACTCTCTTGATATGTCAACTCTATCAAATTATCTCTACCTCAATTAAATCATTAGAGTAAGTATAACAGACCAAAATATTGCCCATGAGCTCATTTTAAAAAAGAATTTGTAGATGTATTTAAGAATTTTTACTTCTTACCTGAGTTGAAGTTCTGGTAAGAATCCCCAACGTCCCTATTCACATAAACATAAACCTTAGGCAAAGTGACTTTGACCCCCATCAACTTCATTTTATGATCTATGGAAATTATTTTTATTTGTTAAAACACAATTGATTTTCAGACTTTTCAACCGTTGCAGCTTTTTTCTTGCAAGGTACTATGAGAGTTGCACTATGAGAACACAAGAAAGACTTCCACTTAAGGTGCTTTAGGATTTGCATAAAATCAACATCAAACCACAAAGCAGATCAAAAGAAGGCTACAGTTTTTGTGTGAGCCTAACCTATAGAGGCTGTTAGTGAAAGAAGGTGCCTTGTGAGGTATGCTACAGGCCAGCCTCTTGAGCTGAAACAGTGTAACTAACAGGAGGAAAAAGAAAGCCCAGAATGAAGCTGCTGGTGTATTTAGTCATGTAAATTTGAATGCTTACCTGAAAGCTCTGATTCCAGTGTGTTTAAATGAGGTGTGCGCTTTTTTAGCATTGGCTTTATCAGAAGTTGGTCTTCTAATAAAAATCAAGTCCTATAGTTTGCTTGTGTAACAGCAGATAGAAACAATATGTTGCCCTCTCTCTTCCTTGCACTACCAAGTGTAGTTTTGGTCAAGGTGCAAGGTGGCCTGGAAACTATGCTTCTGGCTTTCTGCAGCACCCACCCATCCTCTCTACAGTCTGGTGGTGGCTCTTTCTCATGACACAAGCAGCATGATGGCAAGATCTGGGTCAGTATAGTCAAGACATGAGTCTGAAGAGAATGCAAAAATGTGATCAGCTGAATGTATGAGTAACTGGGACCCCACAAATGAGCATGTCCTACACTGCTGGTGCAAAATTTTGCTGCAGCAGTAGCTGGGACCCCAAGTCCACGTTTGGAGGGGAAAATATCCAGAAACACTGCAGGGCATTTGGTGACATTTAGTACTTCATCCAGTCTCCAAAACAGCTGCACTGGGATAAACTGTCTGAGCAGGCAAATAATTACTATATATAATGATATTTTCTTGAAGTAAAATTAGGCCAGTCATCACAAGAACATTGAGACACTTCAGTCAGCTACATGTGGGGTTTGCATGGGTGCACTGACTCTGTTTGGCCAGCCATGGTTAAAATTCAGACAAAATATTAAGAAGATGCAATAGAAGGCTGGTTTAGCTTTAAAATTAATGTTCCGGCTGACAAATTGCACAGGGCCTTAACCTACTTTAGAACATATTTAATAGCATAATTTAGTCTCTAAAAAGAAAAGCAAAATAACTAATGATAGACAAATTTAGAGGTTGAATCTAGTTCAGATAAACATTCAAAAGTTCAGATGTTTAACCAAACCTTATCTTGTCCATGAAAAGTCTCAACTGAAGTGCTCTATCAAATATAAGCAAAGCCCAGAAGACTATAGAAACTTTTCCTTGCAGAAGGAAAACTATTACCAGCAACCAGCACCTAATTGCAGCATTCATGCGTTAAGCATCAAAGCAAAAGCAAAATGTGTTAAGAAAACTGCTTCATGGAAGTAATAATATTTGGATGAAATCCAACACAGAGAAAAGAAAATAATATTAAGGGGAAAGATAATACAAATGCAATTAGACTATCAACCAATAAAACTTAATCTATATTTGATAGTTGAAACCTTCTGAGCTTAGAGACAATAAGGAAACTGGAGATCAGAGGACTCTGCCTTTTGAAGTCCTGCTTTCCGAATCCTGGGGACTACTATCTGAGTATTTTAAAGACATGAATATTCTGTTGCAGAATTAGAAAGATTTATTTTTATGAATGACCTGTAAATTAAGCAAAACCAGCTACGGATAAATTCTAAGTAAACAATTGTTCAGAGAAGGTGAATTCTGCTAAATAATTTTTTTCTGGACAAAACCCCATAAAATAAAAGATACATTTTCAAAAACAATTTTCATTGTGGGTTATTAATAACAGAAATGGATCTCTAATAGATCCTCTCCATTCTCACATTCACCAATTGCAAATAATTTTTAAGTATACCCGATGAAAAGACTGCTGTGTTTGCGTGGTACTGTTTCCCATGCAGTAGGAAATATCTGCTCCAGTCCCCCAGAGGAAAGCAAAATTCAAACAAATGATTCAACAAACCAGCGGTGTTTCAGAATCCTTTCATTTCTTTCCCTTTCCTCATGTCACCATTTTGACTCCTCTCTGCTTAAGCTGGTTCCTCACCTTTTCTTCTGTCTCCATCCTTCAAGCCACTTGAGCAATTAACAGAAAAATTTACTTTTCTCATAAGTGAACTCCAAATTCAAACTATTGGATGCCCCAAACCTGAAACCTAGCAAAAGATTTTATAAGCAAGACTTCAGTTTTCAGTTCAGGAATTGCTAATGTACAATTTATATTAAAAGCAAAGTTGCAACAATAAATCAAGTATCCCGCTGTTTGTAATTGTGCCTTAATATCAGTACTACCCTTGATTCATCATACTCAATGATCTTCAGATAAGATTGTATAGGAATTCAGATATTACAATGCTATGCTTTCATTAATTCTTTTAATTTTTAGTGCTGTCTTTTGCTTTTCATTCAAACACATCACTGAAATGCCATCATATGAAGAATGGAAGGAGCATTACAGCACCCTAAAATCTTTAATCTTACACAGACAGGAGAGGTACCATACATATGTTTTCATATGTAATGCGTATATATTTTTCCCACAGAAATATATACAAGACTTAGTTTTGCAAGAACAAAACTTCTTATCTTCTTGGAAACCACAGCAATGAGACAAAGATTTTGCTTTAAGTGAAATATATGTACAGTCTGAAAGACAGTAAAAGTGTAATCTTGAAATCATCACCTGTACTACTTAATTTTTAATCAACTTTCTGGTCCTTCCAGGCATCTTTTCCCAAGAGAAAACGTGGGTGCTGTTCAGAAGCCAGTTTACTCCATAGACTCCTCCCAAAAAGTATTATAGACAAGACAGCACCAGGTTTGTTTGCCTGTTTTACTCTTCCCTTTAATTCTTATCTCAGAAGACATGTTACCTCCAAGCAAAATATTAGATGCATATTAGACACTTTCACCACAATGTTTAAAAGCACCAGGCTAGTGGGATGCATATAACCATCAGTTTATATCAGACATGATAATTTCAGCTAAGCCTTTTTCTCTCCAAGTTTTGGCCTTTTGTTTGGTGAGGTTTTTTGGGGTGGTTGTTTTTTTTTTTTTTTTTTGTGGGGGCGTGATTTATTTTTTTAATGTATCAACACTGCAGTATTTTAATTTGTTTTAATTTAATTTCATTAAAATACACTGTTTGAAAAGAGTTGCTCAGTTTTATAAGAATATTACTTTTCAGTTTAAATTGAACGCCTTAAAAATTAGTTACAAATCCATTACCACATGTAGAACAAACTTTATATGCAATAAAAAAAGCTTAAGTCATGCTTACTCTTTGGTTTTCACAGAGAATACATTTGCTGCAAAGGGTTAAAGGACAGCAGTACCTACATGTTATTGTTATTTACTTTTTATCTTTAAAAAAAAAGGGGGCCATGAAACAGATGAATACATTTCTTCAACTGTATTGAGTTCCATATGAAAGAATGAATTCCACTTCCCATGGCTGTGGGAAGACCTTTCCTTGAATATCCAGGTGCAAGAAATATGGACTGAAACTGGGGCAGATTCAGAAAAGGGTTGTTTGGGACAATCAGGAAAAAGAGAAGCAGTCTAACATAGGAAAGACAACTGCAAGCTTTGGCTGGCTTAATCTACCAAATCAAGCAGGAGTAAGACCGCTGTCCGTAACTCTGTTTGGGGTGGTACACCTGAAACAGAAAAGAACTGCTGAAAATAAAATGCTAGCTAAATGCTGACACAAGCACACGTATGTACTATTTAGGCCCATGTAGGCTGAAAATCAGAATGCTTTCAGCTTTGAAAACTGAAGTTTTGAAGCACTCTTTCAGCCTGAGCTGAGGGGTGAAAGTGTTACTACTGAATTTCATTAATTATGGAAGGAATCAAATGGGGTAGTTGTTTTCAAGAACTGGGGAATTGATTCAATGCTACGAAAAGTCTGTCTGAGTCAGATAATGCTATGTTACACTTTTCAATAATAGTAACGCAAATGAATTCCTCTTGGGTGAATCCTGGACATGCTTAAGACAATGGCCAATGGAATTAATTAAATGGAGCCAAATATCCTTGGTGGTGAGGGGAACAGCACATATGTCATAGTGTTCTTTTCAACATCAATATTTAAAACCAGCTAGTTGGAAACTTTTACTTAATTGATAAACAATGCAGCATTTAACCCTTCCATGGTTTTCCACCCTTTGACTTTCACAGGCATGATCTTTTTATCTGCTCATCAGTAGGCAGCAGGTGGAACAAATAAGTGATCCTACAAGGAACGTTCCCTTTTCAAGCACTAATACATTTTGTCCAGAAGACAGTACCATACTTTCATTCATTAAATTGGTCTTTCGATATTTGGGTTTGAAGGTTGTAATTTAAATTAAATACATTCTCCAACCTGGAAGGTGCAAACATCTAAATAATTTCGTCATGGGGAAAAAGGTGAGTCTGGACAGTAGGTATTCCTATCTAAGGACTCATTTGCTGTCTCTCTAACTGGGCTTAATTTAGAATTTTATAACCTAAAAGCTTCATTATTTCTGTTACATTCCTCCCAAAGTGCCAGAAGGATTGCATCTGGATTAGTTATAAATAGTATTGAAACCTCAGAATTTAGTGTAGTGTGAGAATCATTTTTCCTGGCTACAAACTTGAAATTGGGGTAGTCATTTCAATAAATACAGCAAGAGGCTTCAGACTTAAGCTCACAGGAATGGTGGAAATCTGGTCTCTCTCTTCATATCCAAAGAACAAATCTCAGCAAATTATTCTCACTTGCTCTGATTCTGACCTCTTTCCAAAGGCAGTAGCCTAAAATATTTCCCATTGCAGTGAAAATGCCTGTGTCTATTTAGGTGTTATCAGTTGTCAGCCTATATTCTTTCACTTTGGAGGAGAAATACAAAAATGAAGATATACTGACAATGCAAGTGATAGAATGTCAATCAGATGTAACTGTCTGCATTGTCTATTGCTTTAAACTACAGAAATGAAGACATTCTGTACAATATACAAAAATCTTTAGTTTTACTTTCTAATGCAGACAAATATCTACTTACTAAGGAGACTGCACCAAACTATTTGTTATGTTGGATATTTGGGCTTAAAAGTGATAAAAGTCAGAATAAATATATTTTCCTCACCATAGGAGTCAACCTCACTTTTAGTATGTGGGAAGGAGCATAACCGCTTAACTCCAACAATACCCAAAATGCTTGAATTCTTTGTAATTCCTTCTTCTGATGCAAGGGTATGTTTGAAACAACAACTGCATATTTTCCCCAAAAGTAGTTTTCTTAAACACTTTGTCAGTATGTGTAGTTCAGTGGGAAAAAAAATTAAAGTAATCATGACTATCCAATCTCTACTTCACTTCATATCAAATTTATCTGGAATGTGCATGTAGGAGCTTATTTTGTTAAGAAAAATATATGGCATCTCATTTCTTTGGAACAAAGAAGAAATATGGATTTGTAAGATTTTTTTTTCTTTGAACTTAAGTCCTTCAACAGTGTTTTGGACAAACCTAAGGAGATTTTAAGGCAGACATTTTGTGTTATAACACTCCCATGAGTCATATGTATGATCATCTTTACTAAAGCTGCTTTCAGTCCCAGTTGCATAAATATGCATTTTATTTCACTAATCTTGAAACAACAGGAATAAAGTTTACCCAGGTCTTTTATACCTCAGAGAACAAAACAAATATTGCAAATCTTTTGAGAGAAAGGATATACAAAAGGGCTTAAGGTGAATGTTTCAAAGCAAATACTCTTTAAATGATGTGCAAATTATTTCAACACTTGAACATGATTTATGAAAAGGGATTAGTCCACTGAAACAAGAACCCAGTTTAAACTGTTGCTTTTCAAAGCCAAAGATGAGAAACATTTGCTGGAAAAGGCAGAAAAAACTGGATAGTAATCTATAGTGGGGATTTCTGATTGATTTTCTTTAACTAATTCAATCTTATATTAGCTATCACTGTCATTCATACTTAACTGTGGTGGGCAGTGTAATATACCTTTTTTTATGATATAATTCTCCATAAAAATGAAGTATGCAGTAGTGATAATTGAGTAATAATGAGGTAATTAATAACTCAGTGACTATCTTCCTATTTACTAGTATGCCCCATAAATGAACATAAGGAATGTGAAACAATTAAAGATTATCTAAGCTCAAACAGAGAACTTTTCCAGAAAGCTGTGTGTCAGAAAGCAGACCAATGAGTCACAGGTCACATCTATAAAAATACATTATACTATATTGCAATATTCCCACATACTCTTCATGTAATGGGTAAAAGCTACTCTTAAGTACTATAAAAATGATCACTTTTATGTAATTGTAAAGATTAATAAGTGAGTTAACTTCTCATGGTTCTATAATGATTCTGCTGTTCTAGTAGGTAAAGGAAAATTTAATGATCTTGCTCAGATATGATTAATATCTAACTTTTTCCTGACTAAAATTCTGGACCTGGTTCAATAAAAATGAATTAAGTGAACATGCACTGATTTCCCTGCCAAATGTTTATATGGAAGTTGGTTATGCCCAATTTAAAAATATGTTTTTTCAACGCAAATAGTAAACTCTGGAAGGATTTTGGAAAGTGAAGTAGAAATAAAACAAAGAATTAAGGGAACATTATATTATAATTGATAGAAACAGGATACTAAAATTCAGGAAAAATGCCTTTTTTTTTTTTTTTTTGGAGAACTAGTCACAGCCAGTTGGAATTTTAGGTGCAACATAATCTCGTATTATCAGTGGAAGTGAGACAATTTGTGAATCTGGCATGTTTTGTTCCCAAAATGCCAATATTATTACTTCTTTGTTGCTGAATCAGTATTTTCCTAATCTTGAAGAAAACAACCTGTTCTGGAGAAATATAAAAGTAAAACTATATAAAAAATTAAGTTTAGTCCTATAATCCAAATGAACGCTGCCACCCTCCATAAGCAGTGTGTTGCATTTTCTTTTTGTGAGCTTTTTTCGGTATCTGAAGCTGACTGCGTTCCTGTTGATGTAATATAAATAAATGCCACAAACACACAAGCTGCAGTGACAAAATTAACATTGCAGTAGAAAAATGCAATGTTTGTATAGAGTTTTCATTTTGCTTTCTGTTTTCATTGTTAGCACTGGTATTGCTGTACTAAAATACATTACTGCTTTATATTTCTTGGCTTTATTAAAAGTAATAAAACTGACCTATACATAATGTTAACATTGTAATGTAATAACACTCTCTAAATAGTATCCATCTGGCTTTGAACTTCACATCTACACTAAAATAAGTGGGCTGGGAAAGGGAAAGAATTCAGACCTCATCAGAGCTAACAAAGAAATGGAGTGCTTTCCCACTTCTGCTGCTCTAATTAGCCCCATATCAATAAAGTAACCCTACATGGATGAAGGACTCTGTTAGCTGTCTCAGAATCTGGCCCTCAAAAAGTTTGTCTGAACCAGTAAATGCTCTCACCATATCCCAAGATATGGTCTCCCAAACTTCCAGCCTTTTTGCGTGTTAGGAAGAAACAGAGAAAAATCATACAGGCTCCTTTCTCTGCACTGCCTGTAATTAGATGTCCTTTTTCTAGGATCTCTAAGTGATGCTTTCAACAAAATAAGTTCTGGCTTTTTTTTCTTCCTGCTATTTAAGCAGCTGAAGCTGCACAAATGCATGTGTTTGTGCCCTGGTAACCATACCTCCCCTCTTCAGATAAACAATAGCCTCAGCGTTTGCCACAAAAAAAACAGAGTCGTGTGGGGACAAACTTTAAACTCTCGAGCAAGGCCTCAGCAGAAGCTTTATCTAAGGAAGGAGCAAGAACCACATGGAGCCAGAAAGAGTTAAAGCTCCACTGAATTCTCCATTTCTTCCATCACATCCACTGAGAGACCAAATTGGGTTTCTACTGCTGTTCCCACACTACTACATTGTACAGTCTTAACTATCTAACAAAATGCATTCAGAGATGATTTGGGATGTTTTAGTAATTACTTAGGAATACTTACATGCCATGATTCATCTAGGTTCAACATTCAGCCTTCTGGGATAAGGAAAAGTGAGTGAAATGATAAAGGCAACTTTGGGCAATTTTAAAGTACAAACGCGGTTCTTGACTAAATACTAGGGATGGGATACTTGACTTAAACTGTACCTTTTAAAAAGCCAAAGCAAATTTCAGAACCCAAATAACTTTGTAGCAAACACCTCTGAAGGCAACTCTAAATTATTATCCAGAGGTTATTATTTTTTTCCTGATTAAAACCATGTGAGGAGGCATATTCCCAGACACTGCTCTGCAGCCATTCCAAAGGAAGAGTGTGAGGGCTGTAGCATCCCAGAGCAAAGCATCACCTTTTGGGACTAAAAAAAAAGCATCATTGCCTGTTGGAAGTGCAAGAAGAATTTAGGGAAGAAAAACACCATTATTTGAGTTGGCTGGTGGTGAGGATGCCAGGGCTAAGACCCTGGTCCTAGAAAAGAGTGGAAAGGAATCCCAAGCCTGGTGTTTAATATGCATGACATGTCTGCTTTCCTGTCAACTTTTCCTTCCACCCTGCTTTTTTCTGTTTTTTCCACCTGTTGCAACTTGTCCTTATTCAGGCTGAGAGCTGGAATCATCTTACTTTGTTGTTGCATTGTGTCTGGCACAATGGTGCCTGGATGTCCAACTACTCTTATCATGACACTAAAGTGATCATGAATTGCAATAATATTACACAGCCCATCAAGACTTCCCTTTTCACACACACACACACAGACACACGTTTATTTATTCTTTTTCAATCTTGATGCTCTAGTTGAGACACCTCAAGCTAGAATTCAAATATGGGAGAGATTTCCCAGGATCTATCACAGGATTTCATGATTAGCCACTGGGTTTTAAGTAAAATGTTCTTGAAGATAAGAAAAATATACAAGTAAAAACAATAAAAATAATGCAATTCAATCTTATCTATTCAGGCAGTCCCAGCTTTTATGTGGCAAACAAGGAGATCAAATTACATTTATCTAATATTACAGATTTTTTAAATGTCTAAAATATTTCATTATTTTGCTTTGGCAACCTAAAGCTGAGGCACAGATTACTGTTCCCACTACATAAGGAAATAACTGACAACAATTAGTATTTATTCTTGTTGCTTTTGTAATAAAAATAGAATTCCATCACTTTCAAGGAAACCTAAAATATTAATAAGAATGTGATAAACTGAGTAAATGTGACGCCATAAGGAAATGATGGAGAACAGGTTGGAAATATAGTGCTTTGGGAATGGATTGCATTATCAAGCTTGTGATTGTGCATTTTGACAAAAGCAGCCCTCAGATTGATACAGTAGCCAAAGGGCACTCTTCCTACTGTGAAGCCATTTATTTCTATCCAGAAAAGGGGGAGTAGAAGGGGAATTGATCCCCTCTGACAATCGATAGTGACTCCAGCCCCGGCTCTTCCACAAGAGGTCACTCCTGAGTGACAGAATTCCCAGATGATGGCTAAAATGCAAACTACGAAGCGACCATGAACAGAAAAAGAAATGTTGAGCTTAGTAGAGAGTGTGGAGTTGGTTTGCTTGCCTGCAATTTGCTTGACTGTTCTGACAGATCCTGTTGTCCATAGACACAGTAAGATCTCTTGGGTTTTGGAAAGCTAAATGATTTCTGGGAACCGTGCAATGCACAGATCCTTTCTTTGCCTTCCATGCACCTTGAGAGCATCTCTACTTTCAGTCTAACCCTGGTGTTTGATTTCATGAGGTATAAAATTAACGTGGCAGACCACCTACTAGAAGACCCAATTATAATTTGTATTGGAGGAGGTTTGGCAATGTTAGAAGAAAAAAGCCCAAAAACCTACAGTCTGAATGACAACTAAATTACTTGGAATTCTGAAGTCTGCCATTAATTTTAAAAATTATCAATTTAGAACAGCAGTTATTTGTATAAGGAGCAGTGCTACAAGACAGTTTCCTTGTACGAAATGTGTATATCTTCTAATGTGGGAGGTTCCTAAGGTGAAAATCATGTTCTTTCTGACCCAGCATTAGCTGCATAAATTAAGTCAGTGAAACAGTTGGCATCATAAAAAAAAAAAAGTGATCTCTTTCCATGTATTTGAGAGCAGGATCATGTTTTTATTTATTTTGGTAATGTTCCCCAAGGCTATCCTTGGTTTCCTCTTCGCTCAAGAAAACTTGAATTAGAACATGAGTTGCAACCAAACCGGATGAGAAGCCACTGAAAAGCTGCTTGACCAAGACCATGAGCACTCTGTGAACTTTGGAAATTAGCCTGGCAGTTTAAGCCTAATTTTCAATGCAATCAGTGTCTACAGCTCAAAAAAAAAAAAAACAAACCATAATAGAGAGTTATCATTTGTCTTTGTAATGTAAGCAGAAGCAATTAAGATTAAACATAAAACCCAAATTCCTGCTACTATGTCTTTAGAGGCTGTCTTCCCAATTTTAAATTAAAGAGCAAATTACTGGAATATTTAGGTTAGAATATACCTGTCCTTTATATACTTGTGCTACTAAAAAACCCCAGTTACACAGTAATATCAATTCTAAAACTGGACATTTTTTGCAGCACTTAAAATGAAGAAAATTTAAAAACAAATGAGTCTGAACTGTCTGAATATGCCACTAAAAATTGTTGTGGGGTTGGCCTGCTAACACATTACTTGCTTGTCTTCTGTGTTAAACTGGAGGAGTTTTGAGCCATCTTTAAAAAATCTCCTTTGTTTGGATTCGGCAGTGGCAGTAGTCAATAATACAAGAGCACTATAAAATTATAAAATTGTTAAACTTTGTAAGAACTTTATAAACACACTTGCAGATATTTCACATATCTTCTCTGTGCTCTGCAGTCAAACTGGACAATGAAACGACCACCTGTTAACTGCTAACAATGTGTCATTACCAGTTCTCATGCCTTTTTAAAGCAATTTTGGCTCTAGCTGCCGATAATTCTGGCTAC
Organism: Psittacula echo; assembly: GCF_963264785.1. Lineage (NCBI taxonomy): Eukaryota > Metazoa > Chordata > Aves > Psittaciformes > Psittacidae > Psittacula > Psittacula echo. The sequence continues at coordinate 37,316,067 of NC_137743.1, read as the reverse complement.
GATACTTGTGTGAACATTAAGGGCACAGAAAGCCAAAGGCAGAAAACTGACAATACAGTTTGTGCTTAGACTACTAATAAGTAAGTGAATAATATGATTTTTCTAATTCCACATAATTGCTTGATCTCAAGGGGCCAAAAAAGAAGTTCTGAATACATATTTTAGAAGCATTCCAATCTACAGTATTTAAACACAAGCTTTGATTCAGTGAGATTTCACAGCAGATATTTTCACATTTTTTAAGAGTTTAAATAGCCTTTAACAAAACAGAGGTTATTCAGGATTCTCTAAGGTTTCAAAAGAAATGTAGGCTAAGTCTCTTCCCTTGTTCATATCCACTTTTTTTGTTTTGTGTAACAAATTTTTATTTAAAGATATGTGAGAAGTGGAAATAAATAAATAAAAATTCCCCAAGTGTGGAGACAGTTTATGGGCATTTTGCTATTAGCTACAATAACAGCAGATTCAGACCCTCAAAACTTACTATGCTCTCAGTCTTATTTTTCTTCCTCTGAGAAATGCCATGCAACACAGTACAAAGATATTGGGACAATTTTTCACAAGCTACATTCAGGCTACTTTATATTTTATAACAGAAAGAAAAATCTTTTAAAAACCCAAATCTCCAAGATAATAAGAAAACAACAACAACAATAAAAATCTTTGGTCTGCAAAAAGAGACTATTTAATGAATATCTGTATTTGTGTGTACATGCACATGCATGCGTGTGCATATATTTATGATTGTGTGGATAATTCTAATTAAAAATAACGATGTTGTGTCTTTTTAATGCAATATCAAAGGCTTTGATCCTGCACTGAAACTCATGCAGGCAAATTCTTACACAGCACTTTGGTACCTATATGTATCTCATATTAGCATGCAAGTCTAAAGCTGTTCACAAAGCAGAATGTGAATCTCCTGCCAAATGAAGAAGAAAAACAAAAGATTCAAATGAGAGGGCAAAATTAAAAAAATTATGAACAACTGATTCCAGGTGACCACCAGCCTCTGTGTCTACTGCCCACAATAACATGAGCATCTCAGCGCACATTGGAAAAGGAAAGTCTCAGTGGAGTAAAGCACATCCCTGCTGATTTTAGATCACTTTCTTTTCTAATCACACTGATAAAAATCAACCTTGACCCCTGGAATTTACCTTCTATAAAATTATAGATATATCACTGATTGTCAGTTAGAGGATATGACAGGTCTTTCAACAATTCCTTGTATAAATATACAACAGACAAAATTACTCTGGCAATTTGAGGTATTTTACTAAATTGAAAACAAAGCAACTGCAACAGACCATTAACATAGGACTCATGTTGCTAATTTTTAAAAATAAATGGTTTCAAAAAATGTTTTTGCTCCTAAACAAATTTATTTCGCTTAGGAGAGAATGTCAACCTTTAAAAGTGTGGAGCTAGTAGCTATCTTTACTTAAATGCAAGTTATGTATATCAGCACAGAACACATTGAGCTTTAAAATTCTCAGTGATCTTCCTTACATTCTTTATGTAATAAAAATTATCTCACCCTGTAATGGCATAGTTATTGAAAAAAGAAAGAAAAACCAAGAATAAAATCAGAAAAGAAAAAAGCCTTACTTAAAGATTTTCTGTGTTCAGGCTTTGGTTCTTTGGATTCTGTGTCTAAGCTATTCAGTAATTCGATGCTGGAGGATCTTCTGAGTTTGAACTCCAAATTTCTCGATGTACAACTCCGTTCTTTTGGCTGGGAAAAGAGTATATGTGTATATGTGTGTGCATGATTTTAATAAAATTATTATTTGTAAGACTGATGCAAGAAATTACAGAATGCCAGTACAGAATCAGAAGCTAACAGACACACACAGAGCAAGTGATGCAGGGAGTATATAATTTAAGGAAAGTGTAATGAAAAATTTGTCATATGGCAGGGCTTTTATGGCCCTGACAGAATGGTCTTAATTTCTGAGATAAATTCCCATTTAAGCGAGGAAAACAAAAGGCCTAATTCTTTAAGCTTTAGAGACTAAAATTATTTCCACATTGCAGGCAACTTCCAAATGCTTGCAAAGAGAAGGTTGTTTAAATTGCCTTTCTGGTTTAGATAGTTACAGTAAAAGTTCTTGCAAACACAACTGTTCCAAATATCTTTACAAATTCAGGGTTGAATTCTGCTGGTCTAAGCTTAGGAAAGAGGGGGGGACTTCTCTCGATCTAAGTCACTGGCATACAAAGTGACTATTAGGGATTATTAAAGGAGAAAGGAAGAAAAAATAAAAGAAAGAAGGAGATGATATTTGGCTAATATCACATCTTTTCCTACAGTGTTTGGTCAGGTGAGATTTAGCTGTCCTAACACCTGGAAAGCAGCAAAGCTTTAAACAATCATTCAGAGTTTTAAAACTAAAATAAATGACATGTATGAAATGGTCACCGAGTACTTTATAGTGGCGTACTGTCCTGCACACACAGCAAGGGCCAACCTTCACCAGAGCAAGCCCTGCTTTCTGGTACCTTAACCACTTACAAGTTGTGCTCCGCCAGCCACACATTCTGTGGTTCACTGAACACTCAGAGATGCTGAGGCCACTGTATCACTTTAATTTCAGTGACAAAAATAAGTCTATTAGATGTTTAGCTGAAAAATGAGGGGGGGGGGGGGGGGGGGGAAGAGTATTGTAAGTCTCCATGGAAAACTCCACCCCAAAATCTTTGGTAGGATATCAATATCCTCACACACCCAATGAAATGCACAATATGAAGACATACATCATCAGATCAAACTTTCCTTGGCTGATTATAGCCTCAGGGTAATATGTTTGTAGCTCTTTAAGGAAACAGTAGCTGTGTTCAGATTAACCCTTTCAAAAGAGGCTGCCTCTGCCTGCTCTGTCAATTTCATTGCAGCAAAACCTCTGGAAAAAAAAGGCAAGAAATGGGGATATTTTTCTCTCACTAGATTCTGCAGTGAACAAGGAAAGTCAGTGCCCTCTAAAAACACATGTTCTTGGATCAGACAGGGATAGGAGGAAGGCATTTGGAATTTGTACTGAGAGTGGCAAAAAAGAAAGAAAAAGCTACAGCTGAATCTGGTTTGGTAATTAAAAACTGTTTTAATAAAATGCAGCCCTGCTTACTTCTAGTAGAAAACCCCCAGCCTTCCTGGGAGAATAACAGCAATCAGTTACAAAGGAATATTATTTGCTAGTGTTATTCTTCTGAATAAGTAATACAAAAATTCATAAAAGGCTCAAATGTATTAATAGTTCTATTGAAGATTATATACTGTAGGCTGCATAAACAGAAAATGCAAAAATTCGTTAGTTAAGTGCTTGTGTGCTTTTACAACCCTTAGCAAACCGATGTCCTTGTTATTTCAGAAATAAATGTAGCGTTCCATTTCAAGGCAAGAATCAAGTGACATTTTTGTTCAACAACCTTGTTTATCTGACATTTTTTAATAGATTTGCATACATATTTTTATATCCTTCAGAAAAAGGCATTTCTAACTAGCTGCTGACTGCCTAAAACCTGTAGAGATTCCTAAGCAAATGAAGTTGAAATTGCTACATCTTAATTAATAAAGGTAACAGCCAAAACAAATACATACCAATCTGTCAATTGCATTTTTGATAGCGTGGAACCAATCCAGTATGAGAAAGTCGATATCTGACTGGAGGAGAAACTCATTTCCTGACACTGTCGTGATCTGAAGAGGGTATGGGAAACATAGGTAAGAAAAACACATACTGGACAGAATATTTTCTTCTATTTTCTCTTCTACGCACCCAAATGCTTTTCCTTTGTACCCAGAATTATCTGCTGAAGTGCTGAGCTACTGAGGAGTTTTGAACCTCTGTCTGAAAACTGTTTTGAGTATGTCACAACAAATGAGATATTGTCTCAGCAATGCAACTCCCAAACACAAATAGTGCAAAAGTAACAGTAATGTGACGAAAGTTAAGAAAAGCCAGGAAACTCAGTGTTACAAGGCACAGCTCAAATGTAAATCAAAGCACCCTGAAAAGAATGCAATATGAGGATAAATTCCTGTTATTTTCAGTTTCCATTTCCATTTTGGCAATATTATTTTTATATCTGGTACCTGCATTTATATTTTTATATCTGGTACCTCAAATTTACACATTTATTATATACCTGTAATTCCAGAGTCCATTTTTAGTAAAATTAATGATGTCACTCTTTTTTACATTTAATAATAATAATAATAATAATAATAATAATAATAATAATAATACAAAATACCTTCAAAGATGGCTGTACCAGAGTAATTAGAAGCCCATTTATCACAAAAAAAATTCCCCAGTTTGCCTGAATGGGAGTCGATTTGCATTTTTGACCCACTCACTGGGAATATTTATCAAATGCATATTCAATCCCATGACAATGCTGTTTCACTGCCTAACAATATTTTGTGGAAATATGCATGCACATATTCTGTTGATCTGAACTTCTGCAAACCATGTTGATAGTAATATTATGTCATTTATATATATATTATATATATATATACACACACATATATATACACCAGAGCAGATCTCCAGGTATTTTACACAGCAGGTCAAAACAACCGTTTTACAGATGTCAAAACTGAGGTGCAGAACTGTGCAGTGCTTTGCCCCAGGATTGTTCAGCTGGTGCTTAAAGCATGATTCAGGGCACAGCAGTTCAGTGCATTTGCAGATGAGTGAATGGAGGGCTATATTTTGCAAGGGTCAGGAGCTTGTCCTGCCCATGGTCCAAACCAGCTCAGCTCCTGCCAGCTCTGAAACAAGTTTTTTCTTATTTTTTGTTGTTAAGAATTGCCTGTGCGTAACTCAATAGCATCTGCATGTGGGAATTGCATATTGAATTTAGGTGTTTCAAGGATGCAGGTTTAATCTGTTTAGTGGGACATGGTATTATTCAGGACCAAAAAATTTTCAGGTATTTTTTTGAGAATGGCTGAACACAGTGAACAACAGATATTATTTTCTGACCAAAGTGTGAGGAAAAGCAGAGCAAAGCCTTTGAGACCTGGCACAGGCTATTTATGTAAATCCCTTAACCTGAAGCACTACTGCTTCACTGCATCTGCCCTATGTCAAGAGTTTTTACTATAGCATAAAAGAAAAAAAACCAGCTCCTCACTAGCCAGGGTACTCCACACATCTTTCTTGAAACTGAAATACTTCAGGAAAAAAAAAAAAAAGTTTTCTTAATTGTTCTATAACCTTCCCTTTATTGAGGAAGTGCCTGGAAGGAAGGTTTCCAAAGTCATTAGCATTAAGGGAAAATCCCATCAGCACAGCTCTAGCAGAGACATCCTGTGAGAGTGCTGCAGAGAATGTGGGAATGATCCCCGGTGCAGGCTCAGAGGCTGCCTGGCTGCAGATGTTCATCCCGTCCCGTCCACACCCGTTAAGAGCAGACCTCCAGCCACCTCATTGTTCCCCATGTGCACAGGAGAGTTATTTATTGGGGAAATTTTAATTCCCTTATTAGTCCACAATCATATGTTAATCCCTATTCACACACTCACTGTCCCTTTATGAAAAGAAAAAATTAGTCAAAATTGAACTGAAGTTGAGCAGTTGAAAGAGCTGACCTCTAGTTCTCACAGCTCACATGGCAAAGTTTGGGTTCAAAATGTATTATACTATATCACAATTTATTAATGTATACATGCAGATATGAATTAGACTAAACACAGGCAACAATTCAATCTAATGCCTCTCTCCCAGTATAAACAAATCATTATTAAAATTATAAAATGGAATAACATTTTCAAAGTAAAAGCAGCATATATAATTAGATTTACTGTATTTTGAAGGCTTAAAAAGGGCACAATATAGTTCAGTCTTCCGTTCAGTAAATTCAGGCTTTATTAAAAAACAAGTATTCAGCACTGCATAAACATTTGTAGTGTATGATATGCAAAAGAGATACTCCATTACTAACAAGACCAAAGCAAAATACATGTTGAAAATTTCTTTGTCTGAATGTGTTATTTTGATAATCATATATTATCAGTGTTTTATGAGCAAATCTGTAAAAACAGATCATAGAATGGAGGGAAGAGAATTATTTCAAATATAGTTTCTGTAAGATATAGTTCAAGTTCTTTTTCTTTCTTTCCTCAGATTAATCTTCAGTGTAACTAGACAGTTTCAAGAAGACTGCTACTGCTCTCTACAGTTTAAATGCATCCACTCCTTAATTACAGTCAGTAATTGACTTTGTTCTGCTCCATTCCAGTCATTCACAGGAAAGCAGTTCCAAAGGCTTTGGCTGCTAAATCCCATTTAATGTGCAGGTTTCCTATCCCACTTTTATATATTACCTCCTTAGGATTTCTGATAAATGGTTCTTGGAATGGATTGCTAAACCATATTTACACTTTGAACAATCGAATTTTCAACACCCTTGGGAAAAGACATCAGTAAAGAATGCTAACTTTCACTAAACCTTGTGATTGAACAATTTATGATCACAGCCTTAAATGATGTATAACTAACAACAAGTGTAAATTGTTCAATATTAAGGCATACTAGCACACCATCCCTGTATCAGGAACTGCTGAAATAAAGAGTGACTGGAGAAACAAATGGAAGACAAATCTGGGGAAAAAAAATGGGAAAAGAAAATTATGTGTTCTAGATAGAGCTGCCAGTCTCCACTGTGCCATGTACTTCACTTATTTACTGAATTCCCTCTCTTTGTCGTAATTTTTGCAAAGGCTACATTCTGGAATTGGCATTACCTTACCAATCAGAATTGTGGTGTTTCTATCGGCAATAAATACTCTCAAAGGATGACAACTGACAGTAACTCTCTTATTTGCAAAGGGTGTGGCCTTCAGGCTGCTTACAGAAGAGCCAGGATGCCTGGTTTCTCTTTATCTTGTTATAGCACTTTGGAAAAATCACTTCAAAGGCTGAATCCATTCACATGCTAGTTTTACAAAGAACGGTAGTACAGTCCTGCTGTTAAACATTGATCCTCTGAAAATATTGGCTCACTGCAGGTAAATGCGTGTTAAATTCAATACACTGCCGGGCTGCCAACAAAGTGTGGGAAGGGGGGCAGGTGTGAAACACTTTTTATGATATTCTACTTGTGGCTTATTAAGGATTTCTCTTGTCACCTTATAAAAGCTGCAAATGGGGAGTTGAGCTTCTTTTGCATGTTACCATAATGACGTACCAAGGTTGTGTTCAACAAAATCCTATGTTATTAAACAAAAGGATGCCTATATAATTCCAGGAAATACCAGACACTGTATCTAATTAATACCACTGCCATTTTATAATACATGAATGTAACTTGGATTCTATCCAGGATCAGCAGTTCTTAAAAATCCTACAAATCATATATTTTTCCTGTGCTAGGTTGTGCTCAGGGCCATGCTACTGTGCCATGCTACTGTGCCATACATGCCTGTGTACATCCAGGACTTCCAAACCTTTACACATCATCTGGATCACCTCTGTCTCAGAGATTATTCCCTTTCACAGTATACCTACACCAACAGAAAACAGGAGATAAAAGCTAGAAAAGTGCCATGGGATAAACCCAGCATCTTTTGCCCATTGTCTTCCCGCAAACTCTGGTCTAGGGACTACTGCACTGCTGTGAAAAAAAAATCTTCCATGACATCTCTCTAGTTTTTTACCAGTATACATTTGTATAGATACTTTAATTCTTTACATTTAATTCCACTGCAGATCAAGGATGGAGGCAATTTTAAGAATGCTACTGGTAGACAACGCTACTGGTAGACACTCTATGGAGATACAGAAAAGAGCATTAAATTCATACAGCAAAACGAAAATACAGAATCATATTATTGATTCACGCCAAAGTGTACTCATGCATCTCTGGTGGCTATAACTGTTATTTGCAGTGATGAACTTTTTCAGACAATGCCAGGAACAAACCTTCATACAGGAATTAAAGAATCCTATGTGAAAGAAGAAATGCAGCAAAAAGCTTTCACAGTCTGTACCCTGTAGCAAGCTAAAGGAAACAGAGTGAAGAGCTCAGGAAGCTTATGGCTCACATATGGCTCATGTATGGCCACCAAGAAACCACTACACAGGTCTTATTTCAGTCAAATAGTGTCAAAAGATATTGATTGACTCCCTGTGAATGTGGGACATGCAGAAAAAATGCAGGACTATAGGGGTGAAGCTTCATATAACCTTCCACAGTGGTTCAGCATTGCATTATTGACACTTCTGGACCATGGAAAACCCACCAGATGCTAATCCAATGCAGAATCTGGTGTAGAAAACCTAAATTTTGATGTCACCTGGGGCTCCCACAGCTTGTGGTGAACACTAAGTGATTTAAACTTGGATTGACAGATACCTGTGCATGCAGATATTCAGTAAAATGTGTTCCTCTTGTTGCACTGTGCATTGGGATTGCTGCCTTTGATATGTATAGGAAAAAAGAAAATGTGAGTCTCTGAAGAATTTCTAGCTGAAAAGCTAACACTCTTCCTTCTTTCCGCTGCTCCCTTTATCTCACCTTGCTTGCTTAAAATTTTTATTTTATTTTTGATCATGGTATTCATGCTGTTTCCCCATAGTAAAGAGGAATCTAGGCTTTCCCTTCTATTTTCCTGAGATATTTTTGCAGGATGGGACCAAACCACTCAGCACATTTAATACAGGACAAACCAGTCTCTATCCACATGGCAGCCAACCGGGATGGGACAGGAAAAGTGGGAAATGAGTCAAAAATAAAGGAGGAAAATAAAGAAAGAAGAGTGGGAATATTCTCTCTCTGTCTAAATACTTTTTTTTTTTTTTTTAAAAAAAAAAGCTATCATTAGAATATAATACAGCTTGAGAATAAACACATAAAACAGATACTCATGTGTCCACACCACAGTAGAAGTAGAATTAATTGAAGTTGGGAGACACTATGCTCCTTAGTGGTTTAATTAACTGGATTTGAATTAAACAGGAACAGGGATATGTACATTTTCAAAAACATGTCAAAAGTCTAACTGCATTTCTGGAACTTGATCTTACATTCTTTCTCACAGATAATCCAGTCTCTTGGCCATGTTTATGCTGAATGAGTGAGCAGGAGAAAGGATAAATAAAATATATCTCTGTGCTGTACTCTAATGAGCTGAGTCTAATATTCAAAAATGCAAATAAAACAAAAAGATCAGTATTGAGCTGCATTATATTCATACTGCCTCTCATACCCATTATATGATTCAGCCTATCAAAGAGAGGTAGTCATGGTTATGCTGATAGTTAAATTACTTAAAGAGCTCTAAGATGTTTATAACTACCAAAGAAATTTCATTATCAAGCAGATTGTCTGTCTCATATTACAGTCTGGCTTTACCAATCTAGCAGTCCTTTGGATGTCGAGCAAAGTTAACATTGAAGTGATGGGGAAATATCAGCTTGAAAGAAAAGGTCTTCAACCAATCTTTCAAAAAAATGATATTTGCTAAAAAATTTTGTGAGAAAGTATCTGCCTTGTGTTCCCAATGTTGCTAGATATTAAGTAAATATATGCTGATCGCAAAAAAGTTGCTTTGGCAACTCTCTTATTAAAATGCATTTGTAACCCCCATCTGTCATGAAAGTTTTGAAAAGTTTGTTTACTTTGGATAGCCGCCTTATCCAGGGTTACCCCAGCATACAATGATAGCAGTCTTCAGAAGTTGTGTGAGGAACAAGCCACTGGGGATCCATTTTTGTTTTAATTGGCACACACAAACACTTTTCTGGTCTGTCAAAAAGATCAAGCTAATATGCATGGCGGGTGTTATATTCTCAGCTTTTGGGAGTAGTAAAGCTCCCTTTATTTAAGTAATTTAAATGATAGACTGCAAAAACTTTGCCAGTCAGAAAAATGTTTTATACTTTCTTTGGGAATATTTGTTTTAAGCAACAGAAAATGTTCTACATATCTAAAGATGTTGAACCTTATGTTATAATTACCCTGTTTCTTCTGACTCTGTAAAAATTGCTGTGAAAACCAAGCATTGCAAAGAGGCAACAAACAGATCCTGTGTTTTCACAACTTCTGCAATATTAGCAACTGTAAGACCAATTGCTGCCACATGTTTATAAGATATGTCTTCAATTGTGTTGCTTTGTGGTATGACTCACTTGCACATCATTCTCGGTACCTTCCTGGGGTCATTGTTTCAAAGCAACCTGCTTATATGTAATAAATTGCTTTTTAATGAAATTAACCTGGCATTCAGGGTGTACACATAAATGTCTCTGAAGTGGATTCAACAGTGCAAAGTCTGTGGTCAAACTTCCAAGAAAAAACAACTTCTTAAATTAAACTAAGGATTAAAGCCAATTAAAGCAAATTAAGACCTGAGATACCAAAATTTCTCCTTGGATTTGATGTGGAGCTCAGGCTGGAGGTCCACAGGGCCTCCTTGGAGGGGGGAAGGTCCAGTGCTCTGCCAGAGGTACTAGGATGCATTCACTCATTTCAAGGAACAGCTTTTTATTCTCCCATTTTGATTGACCAGTACAGGTCTTACTTCTTCTGTGAAAAGAAAGCACATTCTGTTTGAGCAAAGAGGAAGGCAAGAAAAAGCAAATACTTTATGCTAAACAACCAAAGAATGTACTGGGAGGAAGTATTTCCTGCTGATCTGCTACACTGATGTTATGCCCTATGCAGGACACAGTTGGACTACTTGAAATAGCAGGGTTTCCTTCAGAAGGCAAAGAACAAAAAGGAAAATTTGAGACAAGCAGCAGATGACCATTTTGGATGTCAGAAACCTGTGTGTAGCCTCCCATGTACCCCCTGCCCATACTACTCTGCTCCTGACCCACAAATGCACTGCATTTGTCATGGGAGTGGGATGGATGGGTGTCAGCCATCAAGCCAAAGTCAGGGGAGATGCGAGTCACCAGACTTAGAGAGTGAAAAAAAGCACCTTCAAAACTGGCTCAAAGCAGAGGAGCAAGAGATAATAATTACGACACAACTCAGCTGTGTCTGTGCATAGTGGGAAGTAGGGGAATAGTTGCACATTTTTTCCACAGATGAGGACTAAAGACAATGTATGAATACCTACTGCAAGCTACGTTTTTGCTTGGGGTAATATTTTACTGTTATTGCCTTTGCAATCTGAAGCTATATATACTACAGAGCCACACACAGAGAAATTGGCAATGGTTTCTTAAAGAAGTCCCACCTTTCTCAGTTTTACCAGCTGGACAATATCTAGTGATGAATGGTCATCCTGTCCAATTTTATATGCATGTTATAACACTTTAAGATATATGTGAGTGAGACTCAACATGATAAGTCCTTGTAACAAACAAAAATTCTCCAAAGGGAGAATGAATGCTTTACTTTCCGTACAAGCAAAGATATATATTTAAAATATATATGTGCTACGTGTAAAGATTTCATTTCATTGACTGTTATTTTAGGCAGACGTTTATTCATCAGTAGCAGGGTATTTTACAGCTACACTATTTGCGGGCAGAAGCCAGTACTGGCTTTTAGTATTTCGTTTACTGAAACATGTCTCCTATCATTAACTGCTGAGGTTGCATAATGAGAAAAAAGAGATGTTGCTATAAGTATCTTTATACTTATAGTAACGTATTTGGCCATGATTATAAGTGTTTATAAAACATTCCAGAATTGTTCCTTGTCTACTTACACTAATGAGAACACCTGTCAACTTTAGAGTTACGCACACTTATTTGCATTGAATTCAGGTTTTTGCATACTGTACATCACTTTTTGAAACAATTAGATGTTTATAGAGAAATATAGCTAAAAGAAGAACAGCAGCTTGAATGCCTGCCAGCCCAAGTCAATAATAATCCTGGTTTGTGTGAAAAGTAGAAATCTGCTGAATTATACAACTGACACAAATTCAGCTAGCAGTTGAACAAAGGTATACCCGCAAATCTTCTGATAGCAGTTGTTACTTGTGGGGATTGATACCTGCTGTTGAATAAAGCATCTCTTAGAGATGAAACAGCACTACTGAATGGGATTTTTCATCATTGTATTTCCCATTTTCTTTTCATTTGTACATTTTTGTTTTGCTTCTGGTGACTCAGAAGTTGTCTGTGCAGTAAGCATGTAGAGCACATGGTCATTTCCCAGAATAGCTGTTTACCTTATCAACTTACCAAAACCCAATACAACACAAGAATCCTACTGCTAGAGATCCAAAAAAATATCTCTGCAGTAGAGGGGTTTGCGGCCTGGGGCAAGGAGGCAGGAGGTCCCTTTCTATAAAAAAAAATCTACTGAATGGTAGGCGTAATATCCTGCTGCTATATGACCATGCCAGGTATTGTTTAATAATAATGCAAAACTTCAAAGTTGGTCCATGATCTGAACATATACTCCACCAGCTGTCTCAAGTTCCTAAGTGTTGCAGGCAGGAAAATATGATGGTTCTTATCTCCCACTGCATGCAAGGAGCAAACAATGCCTAACGTCTTTGGTTTGCCTCTTTCCATCTTTATTTGCATGTAAATGTTAGGAAAGCTAAACAGGATGAAAAATGCTTTGAGTAAGACTATTACATCCATTTAAGAAAACAAACATTTCCAGCTACAGCAATATTTCTATTTAAAAAATATTTAGTGTTTTAATAAAAACGATGCTGTTGGGATTTAGGACAAAGATAAATGCATTTTTGTCACTTAAATTCTGGTTTCTAAGGAGTCACAACCTTGTCGAAAAACTTACATGAGTGATACCATATACACAGAAGAATATGGATATTTCAAATACAGTTCCTAAAAGGGTAATAGACTAAAAACCTAATAACATCTTTTAATTTTTTTTAAATTAGACATACTTGTAATCAGTACAAATTTGGAACTTTGTCTCCAGATTCTCATGATAGTTTCAAACTAGTTTTCAAGTGTTGAAGGATCCTGGGATTTTTCTTTAGACATTCTGGAACTGCACTGACAGCACTGGAAATGCACTGGCCTTCAAATTTATCTGCTACTCTACATAGCAGTGTAATAATGACAGAAGGTTAATCTAAATATTATTTTAAAAATATCACATAATGAAAATATCAAATTATCTTTTCACAATAGGTGTCTAAGGGGAGCTTTTCTAGGGAAGGAGAATATAGCTCAGAACTCAATGAATTTCTTACACTAACTGAATTTAATCTGCTAGCAGATATGGGGTGAAAAACTACTGAAATATTTGACTTCTCAGCTCACAGACCAGACAACCTACTTTGATCAATTCTGTAACGTACTAGTTTTTTAAAAATACAGTGAAATCAGGAAAAAAAAAAAAAAAAAGAAAAAAAAGGAACTTTTACATCTTCTCTAGATCTTTGCATTTTTGATTTGCACTGGGATATACCAAATACTAAACTTGAAAAGTGAATATGTTATTTTAAGCATAAGTATAGTTTTTATAAGTATATGATTTTATTCTTTTATAATGTAGGCTTTTCTCATGTATTAGAACATGATGCACACTTTGACATCTGTCAGTCAAGCTTCTGGTTATCACACTGGAGGGATGCGCCACAATGTGATGTGGCATGCAGAAAAATTGAAAACCTCGTTTTTTCCAAAATAAAAATCATATCTTCTAGTTTTAAACAGAAAGAATGATTGCAAAATATCTGTCCATCAAGACTGTAAAGATTGAGGTTGGATAATCAATAACGTTTGTGGTTGAATTACCCACTGATAACAAGTAATTTCTTGCTATTCGTGAGGGGAATTGGGAAGTGGTTTTAGGGAATTTGGCAGACTCTCTCTGTCTTTTCTAATATGTTGTGTCTGAAAGCCTGATATTCATTTCTATTACAAGCTTTGGGATGATGCAGTATAGGCAAATGCAGGTTTGGGGTGACAGCTCATTCAGGAACTTAGGGATCTAAATATAAAAGAAGCTAAAAATACACAAAATTATCAAGCACAAGAATGGCTGAGTCTTCAGATTTTGAGTTCCCCATGCCATAATCATAAGACCACATTTATCTGGAGCCCTGCAACACCATGATTGTTCCTCCACTTCTTGTCACTAATAAATGTACAGTACACATGCCAGGGAAATAAATAGATTATTTTAAAACATATTATGGCCTCCTTGTCCAAGGATGTCATCAATTCAAATACTGTGGATGTGCCAGGAGACTTGTGCTTATCCAGCAACGCAAACCACAGAAATAGAAGGGTTGTTATCAGAGCATCTCCACACAGACTCCTGACTCATATGTTCCTTGCCCTTCTCACCATGTTGGTAGAGATACCATGTACACTGTCAATCTCATCTAATACAATGGCACATGACATCTTCAAAGCAATAACATACTCTTTAAAACTATAAGGCAAAATGGAAAGTCTTTAGGAAACTGAATTTTCAGACTTCAGTTTCTAAAAGTGTTAGGTTAATCTGTATTATCATCTCACCCACAGCCTAACCCTTTCACTGTTATCCTGCCACTAAAATAATGAATGTTATCATATTCTTGATTTTGACAAGGGAAACTGAGAAGTTACTTCGCAGTGATTTGGGGCACTAAGTCATTAGACCAGAGCTGGAAGAGCTGACACTGTCTCTACTAATCCTATGTATGAGCAAAAACGTGCGAGTTTGAACAATAAACAGAACTAATTACATTAACATTTCCCAACCCTTTCAAGAATAAGACTAGAAGCTTTGTTTGTTTTGCAAAACCATGATCTGCTATGCTAATAAATCTAAAATTTGATTAAAAGAAAAACATTCAAGGCAGAACCTGGTGGTACAGCTTCTTATGTGCTTTTCTTTCATCTCCTGGAACATGGTAGCCCTGACTCAGCAAGGTACTTCATTAAGCAATATGCAAGTTTCAGAATATGAGTATTCGCACTGTTTTCAGTCACAAGAGTTAAAAGAGAAAATCAGTCAAAACAAAAATAGCAGAAAATTTATATTTATTCACAGAGCAAATATTTCAAAGGACAAAAGATATTTTAGTGGTAGTAAGAGCTGCATATAAGTTAACAGCAGAACCAGAAACACTTATAAGCCTAACAGCAAAAGAAAGCTGTACCTTCCAGCCCAACTAAGAGAAGATAATACCTTATCAAGAAATTAGAGGTGGAAAAAATCCCAAACTCAAAATCCCAAAAAATACCACCACCTCTCAGTTCGTTCCCTATCAGAAGCAAATCCAAACTAGTGACCTTTTCTACCTACCTAAGACCACAGTATCAGAAAAAAGAAAGAGGTGTTATTTTTTTAAAAGTCTTTGGCTATACTAGTCAAAACACAGCCATTTCACCATGAAAAAATAAGAAAAAATAATAAATATGTGAGAAATTATGTATAGTTTTCAGCTAAACTGTCGTGAATTGCCAATAATCCCCATAACTCACTCCTTTATTTCTAACAGATAAACTGATTCTCTATCACAGCTAAGCTCATAATGTCTAAGATTAACTAGAAGTAACTCAGAAGATGACCTTACAAAAAAGTAAGCCATAAATTTGATACTGCCAGAACTAAAAATTTAAAGATAAAAAAAACTGCTGAGAGTTTTAAGTGTTTAGAAATTCAATTATACTATTTAATCTCTTATTGAAATGCAAACACACAGGCTGAAAGCACAAAAATACACCATATCTAAACAAACTAGTGAGAAATACTAAAATAGGTGAATATTTATCAAACTCTCACTTAACAAAGAAACAGCACTGATATCCATATTATTTGGGATTGCTGCTTTTATCGAAGAAGAGAACAGGATCTCAGTTTCACGCTTAACTCTGAATGATAACTCATTCCCGTTTTTCACTGCTTTTGCTTGATGACAGGTCATTCACCTCATTACTGTCATGCATTACAAAAATTAGCATCCAAGAAAGTGAATCTAGATCAGTTCCTATGTTCAAACTTGCTCATTTGCTAATACACTCTATTTCCTACTAGAAACCCGTTTACTGCATCACAGGACCAACTTCACAGCCGACACGGAGCAAGAGAGGAGGAGAACCTTGTGAATTTTCCCAATATATCAGACTTACAGAAACACCTGTGCTAAATAACTTTGTGCTGAGCTACTGTGAAAAGCTGCAGTGTTAAATGGCAATCGCAGTTTCTGATTTTTCAGTGAGCTGGTTACTTCTAGAGTCCTCTGAGCTGTCGCACAGAGAGTGAAGTGTACCCATTTTAATCTTATTGCCTTTCTCTTTATTTACATAGTTAAAGTAATAAATTTCATTATTTATTTTATATTATATTAATACAATATAAATTGAACAGTGCCTAATAAAGTTGAAAAAAAAAATCTGTTTTCTAATAAATAAATGCCTTTCATTTCCGAATTGAAGCTGTTAATTCACTGACTGCTATAAGATGATGACAGGGGTTGAGGAAAATCTTCAAAGGCATTCAATTTGATACAGGTTTAAAAGTCTTATTTATCTTCTTTTTAAAGATCCCAAATGCAGTATGTAAGGACAAAAGTATATTAAAATTAAATAAACTTAGAACTTTGCTCCGAATTCATATCTTATTAAAGACTGTATCATTTATGAGAGAAAAAAGCTTTGATTTCCATTTTTCAGGGAAACATTGCCCTTAAATCTACACAAGCACTTGAAGAAAGATGCATTTTCATGTATACAGAGCTCATTATAGGCTTTAAGTGGGTTAATGAGTAAATGGAAAACTTGTTCAACAAATTATTGATTCTGTTAGTGAAGATCAGTGAGACAGTAAAGGTATTGCAAGCAGGTAGGGAAAGTTGTAATTAGGTTTATCCAGGGATTATCTTTGCCCTTCCCAGAGTGGAAAATAGCAGTAGCCCCAGGTCTGAAAGCAAATATCAAATGCTTGCACAAACCTTCTCACCTGGGGGGATAAATGGGTAAGAACACGTGCTGCCACTAATAGCAACATCGCCACTATCAAAAATTACTCACCTTTTATATCTTTACCCCTTTACATGTGTTTCCTAGCTACACAAACCACTCTGCATTTCTTAAGCAGTGGCATTGCATGAAAAGACCAGGAAAGTGAGAGCTGCTGCTAATGATGATTCATCTGTAGAAATGTCTACATCAGTACAAGTGGAGACTGAAGATATGTTTAGATGCTACACTCAACCTGAAGTGAACCTACAGCAGCATACAACTAGCCAAACTTTTTGAAACTGGAGGTAAAGAAAGTTGTTGAAAATTTACTACTCTTTGTTTCAAACAAAATTTTAAGTAATTCTTGATTTTCATCAGGCTCCAAGCAGGAAAGCACAGCTCATGGTATTTAAATGAAGCTCCCACAACATTTCGTGGCAACATGATATTTTATGGCAGCAAGTGCAAAACACAGCAGCAGCACCACTGTAAACTTTAAAACGTTTCAAAGAATATCAAGCACCAACTGCGCTGCCAATATAACTTAAGTACAACGTAGAGAGCAAAAATTATGCAAGCAACCGTTTCCCATATGAGTAGTCCCAATGATTTCAGACAAGGGTGATATCTGCTATGAAGACTTGCAGAAGAAGATGCTCCAAAATTATAAAAAACCCCTACTTTCCAGTGCAAAGAAAGTAGCAACACCCAGACTCATGTTTAGGTAGGTTTGTCTGTGCTCTTGCAATTCTCATTGCCTACCTACATGAACTGTGTTTCAAATCTGTAATTCATATAAAGTTAGAATTTCAGTGTTTTTCTTCCACTAAAAAGCCCATTGTGAATATTGAAGCCCCAGGACAACTCCCCCAGCCAGGTAATTTAAACTGCAGGAAAGATAGGCAGATACATTATTTTCAACAAGGTCCCAAGGTGGCTTTCAATTAAGAAAAACAATTGACTGATGTTTCTTTCTCTCTTTGCTGCCAGAAATCTCTTTAGTATTTCTAGAGATTTTTCTCCATTCTACCCAACATGTGGGCTCAGTGTCAAGCTGTGAGTTTGTAAATCTTTTTCAGCACTTACCAGAGCTCAACATGAATTATAGTATTGCCAAATCTGCTCCATGCAGGTTTTTTTTTTTTTCACACTAGAAGAAAATGTACAATTTTATGGTCAAAAAGAAACATCTACATACTTGCAATGGGAAAATGAAGCCAGTCAGGATTGAACCCCAGAAAAAATTATTTCACCCTAATCCTGCTTCTTTACTGTCTTTAAACTTTAGAAACTTTTGAGCTGTTGAGATTTACATGGTGTGCATTGTTCTTCTCTGTATCTTATTCAACTATATCAGCTACGATTTTATTAATTAAGACTTTATTAACTATATTTTTATGAACTTAATGCATTTTTGAAAAATCCCTGCTACTTTTGTGGATGATTCACCTTAAACGTGTGTTAAACTTAAGTAAAATATCTTTCTTTTCATTGACAAACAGCACAGGAAATAAATCAGCCCTTTTGTTAAGGGCTAATAAACTTTGTGCATGTGTGTGCGTGTGTGACTTAGTACCATTATAATAATATTATATGGCAGGCAAAAATATAATGAAAATGATAATTTGCCAAAAAGATTTAAAAAACACTGAGGTGTTACCTATCAAAAGTTCTCCTTCTGTCTATGATACAGCACAGATTGCAATCGTGACAGTAAATCTGGTGCTATTGTTAATGCCATGGCACTTTGGTTTTTGGCTTGCTTCAGTCCAATCTGTGACATGCTTGTGAATATCTTTCTTCTGTTCTGTCTGTATGGCATATGGATTTCTGGGATACAACGTCAGACCTATCCACATAACAAGTGTTCAGAGCACCTTATCATTTTAAAAAGCCAATTACTCAAAAAGACAAATGTGAAATGTTTCACATTTAATGATGAGCAAATCTGCAAAACAAATGCAATTTTGCTTCATTTGAAAAAGTTTAGTTTAACTGTAAATATTGCAATGGAGTCCCTAGCAATACACACCATGGATAGGGACAGGCTCATTTTATGCATATTGTACATCATCACTGTCACTTAAATCTGCAAGATTTTCCATACTAAGTTGTTTTAAATAAATAGAAAAAAAATGAGATACAAAAGACTGAAATATATGCTTCTGAATAGACTGTAAAAATGTCACTGTTAACACTGAGTATTGGACACTTAAAAAAAAAATATTTTGAAAGTCTCACCCAAAAAAATGAAAACTGCATATGTCTACAGAGGTAAAGGTCAGTAATGAAACAATTAACAGCAAAAATACCAATCCATTTTTTAGAAATATTTGTCAATATATAAAGAATGTTTTGTACTGCACATAAGTGCTCAATTAATCCTGGATTACTGGCCGTATGTCATATTCTCAGACTAAAATTATGTCATCTGAAGAATTTAAATACACACAGGTTCAAAGCAAGATTTTGTAAGGACTTCAGGACTGTAGGAATTGCTACTTTCTGGTGCAGTAGTAATAGAGCTTATGATTGAATAAGATTCTTAAGACTATGCATAATATATGCTGTACCATCAAAATACAGTGCAGTGGAATTTTTTTTTTTCTAAATATAACTTATAGGTATATGTTTATGCTTACGTGTCTGCAAAATATATAGGCACACATATACTAGCCACTGCTCTAGACAATTTGATGATTGTCAGTTACCTAAATTGTAATTGCTGAGTACCAAAGAAGAAATTGAAATGGTTATTGTTGATGTAGGAGAAGGCTAGGAGAATAGCGAAATTAGTAGGACTACTTGACAGAGAAAGGCAAATGGATTTATGTACAATATTTAAAATATATGGGAAACATATAAATGGATTTTAATATTGAAGATTTTTGTGACTAATTTGATTTTAAAATCCTTTCACTACACTGAGAACATCGGTAACAAAATACTATAGAACATGGGAAACTGAATGCAACTGGCATTGGTAATTTTAGAAGAAACTAATCTTGATATTTATAACATCATGTAGCAAGCAGAACACTTTTACCAGGCTGGGAATATTGAAATACAAAAAAGTTTACATTTCAGCTATTGTGATTTAGCTCTACTGCACTAGAAAAAAATATCAGAAATCAGTTGTTGCAAGGTAAATATTAAAAAAGTTTATTATGATATATAGACATTGAGATACTTTTATTAAACTGCCTGTGAATGTATTGTATTTTATATAAATTTTTTGTAATCCAGCTCAGTTACTTAATATAAACAGCTGAAAAATCAGTTTGTAAATTATATTTAGAAAGACAGAAAATATGCTGAGCTATAACCTTAGATATGATCCTTGTTTTAAGCACATTCCTTCTATTATTTTTTTTTAATGTCCAAGCACTTTCAATGTTGGGTTTGATATACTTACCTGTAGAATGCCAGTTATAATGAACTAATAACTAATGCATAAAAGAGGGTATTTTACCCTAAATCCTGGAAACAGCTGTAATAATAATTGCCCAAATATATTTTTTTTTGCTATTGCTGCACAATAATAAGCATAAGTGTACATATAAACCTGTGAGAGAATGCAGTTCAGCTCACAATTTTATTCTGGCGTTTAATTTCTACAATTTTGGATTATAAGGGTAAAATAAACATTCATAAAATGTAATAGACCAAATCATAAATTAAGCCATACAATGTATTTAACTCCAAGTAATTTACATTAGAGGTTGCTTTTTACCGGTATCTTTAATGTTCAGGAGTAATGAAGATAGAGGAATATATGATTTTAAAATGAAGAACTTTAATAAATGCAGAGATTTTAATTGGCAGAAGCAGTGCAAACATTTAGCTTGCTTTTATAGTATGTGTTTTTGTTTTTTTGCTTCTCTCTTGCACACCCACTCACCAACTTTAGCGTTGCCCTGCAGATTTGAATGAAGTGGAAAGCTCAATGGGTAATTGTCAAAATAATTTCATTTCTCCCACTTTCACACAAGAACCAAATAAAGCCAGGAGAGTCTCCCGCTTTTCACAAACACCCAGAAATCCACAGCATTCCACCTGGAGACAGAAGAGAGCAACTGAATCCCCCAGCTCCCATCTCCTTTTTTAGTTCCAGAAAAACACCTTGAAAGCAAGCACATTTCTCTCAAGTTTCGGGTTCTGATTTCAAAATTGCCCACCACCTACCTCATGAAAAAATCTGTTTATGCACGTTCTCTCACTCCTAGTATTACAGAAAAGAGATGTCAGTAATAATCATGTGAGGGTGCTGAATTAAAATCTGAAATCGCTAACAAACCGATCTGTACAAAAGTGCCAGTGTTAGATTTCCAGACTGGGGGTTGTGTGACAGAACGAGGAGCTTAGAAGAAAACAGCTCTCCACTCCAGTACGTTCACCCCGTTAATCTCACATGTGCTTTGCCACAGATTTCTTGCCATTTTATTTTTAACCTCTGCTACCTTGTGGGAAGTGGGCTATTCTGAGGATGCTGGCAGGAAAAGCTCTGATTTTACAGATGAATGTAAAGCACTGTTAAATAAGAGCTTTAAGAAGGACTTGTTCAATTTGCTTTGAGCTTAAACTGAAGTGGTTTAATCAATCACAGCTAGTACACATCTTCTTAAAAATTTTTCTAAAACTGGGTGAGAAATAATAATCATCATGTAGGAAATCATTGCAACAGATGCTGGTTCCCATGATCCCATTTACACTTTTAATATCACTAATGAAAATCTATCTGGGCAATACCTGTGTCAGTGAGGTGTCAGGTGGTCATTTGGCAAGAGAGAATAGTAAGGAATCAGATCTGCATTTTGAAAATGGCTCACTTCTTTTCCTTTTTTTTTTTTTTTGTGTGTGTGTGTGTGTGTAGAGGGCTTGGTTTTGGTGAGTTTTTTTGTGGAGGGATTTTTTCGTTGGTTTTTTTTTTTTTTTTTTTTTTTTTGCACCTGTTATTCTAAAATTTCTTTCAGTTACATTTCAAAACACTACATTTGGGATCTCCTTGCCAACCTGAGATGGCATAAGCCTGGGTAACAGAACAAAATGTGAGAAGGTCCTTCTGTCTTTAACGCCTGTTCACCAATGAATCAGCCTCCAATTAATCTGTTTCTTCAGTAGGAGTTTAATAAAAGTCAAGCACACACATGTTCAGTCTTGTTTAGTATTAAAGCTGTGTTAACATTATCTGCCTAGCCAGGTCAAAAATCTTATATAATTAAATGCCAGAAACCATTTCAGAATGTTAAGGGCTTTACAATTTTCTGTAAGTAATTGATTATGCAAGGCAGGGTAGTTTAAATTTAAAAAAGGATAGTGTTGAGTGTGATGTCACTTTTCATTACATATTTCAGAAAAGTTTGCTTCATGGCCAAAGTACACATAAAAACTAACTTATTAGATTTGCTATTTTGCATTTTTGTAAACCAGGGGAGAAACAAAAAAAGTCAACAACCTAGACTTCCTTTCCATATCATGTCACATGAACTGAGTAGATCGTGCACATCCCAAATTTCTACACTGTCAGTCAAGCTATCCGCTATACTTGCAGAGTAGGTTTTGCCCTACTCAGCTGTGCCTCTAACTTGGTTAACTTGGTTATTTTAATACTAGGTGTTTGTCGTGGTTTAAGCTCAGGCCGTAAATCAGAGCCACGCACTCTACTCCCCCTCCCCCCCAGAGGGATGGGGAAGAGAATCGAAAGAATGTAACTCCCACGGGTTGAGATAAAAACAGTCCAGTAACTAAGGTATAACACAAATCACTACTGCTACCACCAATAATAATAATGATAAGAGAAATAACAAGGGAAGAGAATACAATACCACCCGTCGGAAACGAGCCCGACAGAGAAAAGGGACGTGCCCTTCCGGGTAACTCCCAGTTACATCCCCTGGCATGACGTGCTGTGGTATGGAATACCTCTTTGGCTAGTTTGGGTCAGGTGTCCTGTTTCTGCTTCCTCCCTGCTTCTCCTCCTCCCTGGCAGAGCATGAGACTCACAAAATCCTTGGTCAGAGTAAACATTCTGACCAGTAACTGAAAACATCAGCTTTATCAGTATTATTCCCAGGCCAAAAGTCAAAACCACAGCGCTGCACCAGCTACTAAGAAGGAGAAAAAGTGACTGCTGCTGCTGAACCCAGGACAGTGTTATATTATATTATTCCCTGGTGGAATTGAGGTGGGAATGAAACCCATTAGGCCATACAAAGAGTTAATAACTGCAGGTTTGAGTCAGAACAATACCTATAATTCTGTGTAGGCAACCATCAGGCTTTGTTTGGAAATACGTGAGGAAAGTCTGATCTCCAAATAAATACTAGCTCTGTACATTAAAGTTCAGCTTTTCACCACTCAAACATGGCTATGATTTCTGATTAACAAAATTTTGTGAGAGAAATTAAAACATGAAAAAAATATAAAAATATTAATCACAAAAACATTGTTATGAAAGGATGGATCACATCTACAACTGCCTATAAAATCAACTGTTCATATTCCAGATAATAACACTGAAGACACCATTTGCAAAGAAATTTAAGAGCAATTTAGTTCCTGCTGCCACCAAATGTTCAGCAGAAGATGTAGTTTCAAGCACCGTGCTGCATCCTCAGCCTCCTCCCAGAAAAGAGAGGTTCTCGTAGCTTTCCCTTTGTCCATCTCCCTTTGAAAGCCCCCTTTTTATTCCCTTCCCTTCCCAAGGCTGAAAACCAGATGTACTGCAGACCTCTCCATACCCAACTCTTCTCTATCCTCCCCAAGACCAATTAAGCAGTGGCATATTCTGATGACACAAAGTAATGCATAACATATACAACAACTTATAAAAACATGGAGCCCCGGCATCCAGGTTTCTCAGCTTGTGCCAATAACAACATTCAAAGGACAAATTAGAACAGAATAAAAATTCAAGGAAGGTCTTAGATCAAGATACCATCATTCTCAAGTGTCAGGACAAAGAGGAAGAAGAAAAGTTGAGGATGTATGCTTAAGCAGATTAGCTCATAACACTAAAATTAAGCATCTTCACAAGTTTTAAAGCATAGTAAAAGTACAAAAAAAAAAAAAAAAAAAAGAAGTAAAAAAAGAATCTGAAGGACATGAGAGAAGGGGAAACCAAAAAAGAGGGTATTAAAAATAAAGCTACAGGAAAATCAGGATGCTTATAGCAAAGGAGGACATCCAGCTTTGGATAAACAAAGACAATTTTCAAAGTGGCACAGTAAAAATAGGTTAGTACTACATATAAGTAGAAAATTAGTATGATGGAAATTATTTAACAAGCCAGTATACTGTACTCTATACAATGCCATGATCATTAAGCTGGTGAATGGGTACTATTGTAGAAGCAAAACAATGTGTAAAAAGTCAAATCAATATGGCAAGAACAGACCAGCATGTGAGCAGAAAAAAAGACAATCAAAACCAACAGTGCTTTTAGTATAGTTACCCTATAAAATAAAACAGATCAATATACAGGTAAAGGAACAAGCAGTATAGTCACAGCAGATTGAAATAAGGGCAGGCATCAATTTAACAAAAATATATATAAGTCTCAGATCATACGGCCAAGAGGGTTGTACTGGCTGAATAATGTACAGAAAAACAGCACTGCACCAATAAAACAAACAACAACATTAAAACATCAGACAAGAATAAAAATAAAGACAAAAATAAAAATACAATCTCTTTTAGTCTGGCAAGCTCACATTCAGTGACTTTAAAAAA
>NC_137743.1:37216477-37286477 GCF_963264785.1 Psittacula echo | reverse complement strand
CATTAAGTTGCAATCTTTCATATGATAAAGAAAAATTAAATTTGAATGCAATTAATTTCACCTTGCTTAGCTTTAAAGATGCCTCACATGTCAATGCACAGATGTTGCACCACCTATGTACTGGCAGCTCAGTGTTTCCACAGTATTTTTTAGTCGCTTCTTCACTGATAATGTGAATTGCAACATGTGTGTTTTAAGGACACTATTTTTATGCTAAAGTGTGAACTGGCCTATGAACAAGATTTTAGTTTAACATAAAATGAATAAGTAGACAGAAAATAGAATGCCCGTGTTTACACTGTCAAGATAGGTGCAGGGTCTCCAAATTCCATCAATTAATTTTTTTCTCACAGAAATTTTGTTATTATTAATAGAGGTACTCAGTGAAAATCTCTGCGTACATGTAAAACATAGATATAGAAATGCAAATCAATATTTGCACAAGGACCTTTATACTCCCCAAGCCAAAACTGGTTTGTTTGATTAGCTGAGCAAGTTTGCTGTATTAATCGGCTGTGGCTGTCATAATTAAAAGAACAATCGGGTGTTACTCAGGTCTGCTACTGATTTTTGAGCAAACCCCAGATTTGAAGGTATCATATAAGCACACAGTTGATTTTGTCTCAAAACAAAAATAATACCAGAGTTCAGACTCATGATTTCTACAGGGGAAAACTCAATGGAAATCCACTCTCCAGTGGCATGAGAATCACTGACACAAATCCTACTTAGATATGGATAATTTGTAGTAATCAGACATTCC
Organism: Psittacula echo; assembly: GCF_963264785.1. Lineage (NCBI taxonomy): Eukaryota > Metazoa > Chordata > Aves > Psittaciformes > Psittacidae > Psittacula > Psittacula echo. Next base: position 37,285,714 of record NC_137743.1, on the reverse strand, counting down.
AAGCCCTTGCTTGAAAAATGTGTTGCAGAAAGTATACATCCTTTTTCAAAACTCCAAAGACATTTTGATTACTGATAAGTTCATTCAGAGAGTTGATTGTCTTTATATAAAAAAATCACTAAACTGTTTGATGTTTGATGCTTAAATTCAGAACCTAAATCCCAATCTATAATCCGTTCTAGATCTTTCCAGTATATACCTAGATCCTGCTAAGAATTCACACTCCTTGTATTCAGTGGTGCATATTGTCCCATCTGCACATTTTATTCATCTAAAAGATGCTATGACTTGATCCACCAGCCTTTTCTGGAGTACAGAGGACAATTCCCACCATGACTCTTTTGTTACTTTTCTTAATTCCTTCACCAGATTTTACTCAATAAGTATGCAATTCACGCTCTAAGTAGAAAAAAGAGATGTGATCCTTTCCAGTGACAGCTGTATTTCTTAAGGAATTTCAAGCAAAACTTCATTTTATCTAAAATAATACATGCAAAGTATGTTAAATTATTAACAAGTAGTAAAAGATGATTGATGGTTTGCAAAAATTAAACCACCTGCATCTGGCAGTGTCCAACACAGAGTTAACCTGAAAAAATGTTAGATTTGTTTTAATTACAGAGTATTGTTCAAAAAAATTAAATCTTTATGGTTTAAACTATCATTTAATTGTATAAACTAATAACTGACCTTCTTTCTCACCCTCTCTCACAGTATTTTAAGACAAAAAAGTGAGGAAACTCCCAGCCAAATAACATTGTGAGGGTGTAGAAGATAACTGATATATTAACCAAAGACATATTTTACTTGTATATCAGAAAACACCTATCTCAAACCTTGCAGAAATTAACAGAAATTCACCTAAATGTTATTCAGAAGTGAACACTGGAAGTGGTCTTGTCCAGTCTTCAAGCAGAAGTATTGCCAATGCTAGATCATGTCACCTGTGGTTTTGTCTAGTCAAGTCATGAAAACCAAGGGCCGATATTCTCCAGTCACTCGAGGCCCCTATTCTAGTGTTGTACTGTACTCTCTACTAAAATATTTCCTTGATGTCCTCTGAGCCTCTCAAGATGCAATCTGTGGCAACTGCTCAATCTATCACTACTGAAAAGAACAATGAGCTGTCTTCACAAATGCCCTTGGTCTGCTCTTCATAAGGTTGTTCAAACACATTGTCTTTCACCTTCCTCTTTTGGGACTTGTGCACTAAGAGTCTGGTTGCTTCTTTTGAGCCTTCTCCCATTTCTCTATGCCCCACTTGACTGTGGAACCCAACCTGGGCAGCACACACTTAGGGTGGCTTTACCATCCTGTGTAGGAGGGATAATAACCTCCTATTCTCTTCCTCATCTAGCTCAACATGTGGTGTGCTGGTTTCTCAGCATGAGCACACCATGAGCTCACATTTAACCTCCATTATCTGGGATTCCCAGGTCATTTTCAATAAATGTGTTCCTCCTCCAGTTAAATTATAGTGATTGTTTCCTACACCTGTATGCTTAGGATCTTCTGTTGGTGCAGCATGGTACTGACCCTTATTAGATCACAACAGTGCTACCGTGGACATTCATGGTCACAGGGTTTCTATATCTGTAGTGATACAGGGCTAAAGTATTCTGTTTCTTAGACAGACAAAAGATATTTCTGGCAGAACAAGGTTTGTTTCCTTAAATTTTACTTTCCATATGTTCAGGATAGTTATTTAGTTTGCCTCTGATACTGAGATGGCCAACAATGCAGTGGTATTTCATCTAATGAAAAAAGAGAAGTACAAGGTATGAAAACCTCATTCTAAAAATGGGCGAAGCAGGTGGGATATGCAATTGTAACTTAATCCATTTGCATGTGTTTGTTGGTTGGTTTTTTCCTTGTTTCATTTTTTTTTTTTTTTTTTTTTTTTTTTTTTTTAGTTCTAGTACAGTTTTTTACTTCAAAAGGTCTGCTTACAGCAGAAAGGAAAACCAATTCTTCCAGCTTTAGCACAGGAAAGTGCATAGCTGTTAAGGAAAAGGAGAGATTATGCACATAGCATCCTCACCTCCTACATTTGGCAGCTCCCTCTGCTTGGAAGCTGTCACCCAAGGCATCCAGCCCAGGGTGTTTTAGTCCTCAATATCCTCCTTGCACAGTCTCCCACTTCCTGGAGATGAACCAACACTTTGTGTTTGACTTCCCCCACCAGATTCAGTGTGTATTATACTATTGATTTCCTCATCAGCCTAGCTGGCAATATCAGAGACAGCTTATTCACGTTGAAACCTCTTGAGACCCGTATTATCACTGTATTTAAATCATAAAGTGAGTAATAAGAAGATAAAGAAAAAAGGAAGCATACGAGGACTCAACAGACCAGGTTAAAGAGACCTCTGCTGACTACAGTCTCTGCACACAAGAGAGAAAAGGACTGGTTTTCTCAGCATCCCTTAATTGATGCGTGATAGCCTGCAGGAAGAAACAACAGGCGATGCCATATTCTTGACGATTTTATACAAGCACATAGGAAAACTGGAAAAACTGAAGAGGCAAGCCAATACATTTTCTCAAATTTCTACATAAACACTTTTTTGTTTAATATTTAACTTCATATTTGACTTTGCATTCACAGGATTATAAATTCAGTACGTAAATAATGAAAATAATGTGCAATAGGAAGGGTTTGTGATGTGTTTGGGTCCTTGACCAATATTTTAGGTAGTTAAAAATCTCTTTACCCCACTAAAAGCTTCAGAAAAACTCTCCAAGTTTCTTTTATAGATTGTTAGTGCACATCTCACCCTAACCAATGACTCTATTGTCAGTGTACAGAAGAATTCAAGATGCATATGGTTTGGTCTTTAACCTGTAACTGGTATTAACTATTTACAAATCCTGATGACAGTAGACAACAGAGAAGAATGTTTCTTGCACCTATCTCACTGCATTTTCTCTGTTTTTTTGTGTGTAAAGAAATATGAAAAAAGCTCTCCATGCCTATCCATTATTTTTTGAGCTTTCCCACATGAGTACTCAATTTAATATTTTCAAGTGCCAATAGCCTTTTCTATCTCTGCACTTCCCTCCAAGCATTAGACTGAATCACAAAAAATAGTTTTCAATGATTGATTGTAGTAAAATGGCTGTTGAAGAACATGTGTAAGAAGAGTAAAGAGAATCACACCACCCTCTCAAGGCCCGTGGAGGGTGTCTTGAGCACTGTAAATTAAAAAGAAGAGGAAAAATAACCCTGCATGACTATTACAATAGTCATTTCTTCCAAGCAGTGTTGAATATCTATATCATCCTTTCTTTTCTTCTAATTTTGAATTTTCAAACACTTTTTTTTTTTTTTTAAGAACATTGACAGTTAATGGGCTTATTATTGAGAAGATTATTTTAAAGGACAGGAGGGAGGTATGACTACTTTATTTTGATTAAATCTGATCTCTTGATTTCCTTTTGCAAGCAAAGGACTAATAGACAAAGCAGAAAACTAAATGCAAACAAAAAAGACAGCAGCCAGTTCCACTCTGGGTCCTGTGGGATTTTCCAAATTGCTGAAAGCTGTCACCATAGCCTGAAGTATTAAGTGTGAGGCACATGCTGTTGTTAGTTGTTAAATTTAGTGCCACTAAGGGCTACTCCTGAAAAAACCCAAACAAAACCAACCTACCAGTGTCTAAAGCAGTCAGCATCTAAAGCAAATATTAGTGAGCGATTTCCTCTGTGAAGAAAAAGTGAAGTACTAAGATGTTTTCTATCCTAAGTATGAAACAAAGGACTTTTCATGAAAATCAAAATATTTGAAAGATTCACAAACTAGTATCTATGTCCGGCAGAAACCACAGGGCATTTGTGAAGGGTAGTTGAGTACTAGCTCATCATATAATACTGGCTCCTCCTGCCCCTTGCTTCATCTGATAATGTGCATTAAAATTTGTCTATAACATGCTGCATGTTTTCTGAATATTAATTTTACATTCAGCAATATCTGTCATGACTGAGGATGCGGTTTGGGTTGCTGGTGTCAAGAGGGATGGTTCATCACACCAGTAAAGATGAGAGAGAAAATAATCCACACAATATTGTGGATGATTTTCTGGCACAGAACGGCCATGTACCCAGATCAGCAAGTGCCTACGTGGAGTTCGACATGAACCGAGGGACAACTAAAGGTGAAGGAGGATGGGAATGAGGCACTGGGAGTGAGAATCCTAGCAAGATAAGAAGGAGCTGGAATTTACTGAGTTGCTAAATTGAGGACTGTTGGAAAACTTTGAAGGTCATGTTCTCATACCTGTGCTAACCAATTATATGTTAGCTGTTAAGGGCCTTAAAGATATGTATCCAATCACAATGGGCCAAGTTAGTGTAAACAACTTTAAGAAGTAGTATATAGAGTTAGTTTTCTATAATAAATGGCTTTTGTCCGATCACATTGATCTCCGACTGAGTCCATTCTGCGACACAATATTATCTCTATTACTACAAGGAGGCTGAAAATTCCATCTCAGGATCTTTGACTCACACATTGAAAATGTTACACATATTTATTCCCGTGAGCCCAAGAAGCTGGATATTAGAGAAAAAGTTCTGAGCAAGCAAAGAGAGGTGTTGAGAGTTTTACTGAAACTGAAATCCTCTCTAGGTGTTTGCATGAGAGCAGAAGGAAAAGCAAAAGCAATAAACCTGATACGGTGGGATGTACTGAGAACTGAGTGTGAGAAGGGTGAGAACAATTCCTGTCCAGTGTCAGTATCTATAAATCAAAGTGTAAGTACCCAACGCATATGTCCCCACCACCAAGACCTAGCCAAGTAGTACCAGCTGCACAATGGAGACACTCAGGAAGTCTAGGATTCCTCAAGCATCTGCTGGTGCCATTTAGAATGAGAAGTAAATCCACACCGACATTACTTGAGATTTATATTTCCCTATTAACCCCAGCAACAACTGCCAAGGTTTTTTTGCTCGTTTGCCACACAAGTAACCACGGAGTGGCATAGGAATGGGAGTTGGATGAGAAACTAACTATATGTAGAAAAATCAGGATTAGGACAAACTAATAGAAACCAGTAAGTGACCAAGACAAAGGAATACAGATGGGAGGAAGGCTGGAGAAAATTTATGCAGACTTCTCTTACACTTCTGCTATAATGAGAGGGCATGTAATTTTTTCTATAATATCTGAGTTTGTGTCCACTCTTAGCAGAAAACAGCTGCCTATCTTTCTAGCATATTTGTTATTCTGTTGAAAACTACATTAAAGTTAGGTAGCCAGCACCACTGATGATTGATGAAGAAGAGCTCCATTCACATAATGCCAGGTAAATAAAGCATGAGGGTATCATCCCTCTACACAGAGCATCGCAGCTATACCTCTTGTTCTCTGTGTTCTCCTGATCTCCTCATAAGCTCCTTCTGTCCATGAGATCCTCAGAAGGGCATGCTGGGCGCGATACCTTTATTTCCTCCATTACACAAATTAGATTACAAATACCTTTACATGAAATGATAAAGAGATTGAAGAGGGACTCAAGTCAGTTGGTTTTGGTATAATGCTGCCCGTAAAAAAGAAAGAAAAAAAGAAGTTAATTCTTTAAACACAAATAATATTTATTTTAGTACTTATAGTCCTTCTGCCATACGATCATGCTAAATTCAAAGCATAGAAGGGTTCCCATGTTGTCTTGGGCTCATCTACACATGCTACATATGGATCTCCCAGCAAGTGTGTCTTACAGTTTAAGCAACACCCAAGTGTCATATCTCTGTGATGCTTGTTTCTAGGTCACGCTGGTTTCTTTATGCATCACGAGCTAGGGTTTCATAATCACTTTTGCATCTCAAGTCTGTAAACATAAATCTGTCCTTTGGCTTACTGGTCTTCAGTCCTCCTTTCCCCTTGGCATGCCACTGTCTGTTCTTTTGGGTTTTTTGTAATCAGGAATGAAAGGGCTTTGAATCTTTTTAACGTATTTAAGAACTTACACCTCTCTGTTTCATGGTACATGAAATGTTTTTCTGGGAATACTGATATAGATGCCTATTATTTTTATTAAAAAAAACCAAACCAACCAAATGAACAAAAAAACCCCAAAGCACAAAAACCACCTCCATTTCAGGTTGCATGAACGATGCAAGCAGTGTATGGTAGGAATCGTTAACAGAGATACCTGACAAGAATAAACACAAAATATTTTTTGATAAACATGACAGTCACTGAACAGATACCAAATTACATTTTTAAATTATAGAAGAAAATTTCCTTTATTAAAATCAATACTACATGTTATTTGTGGATGCTTATGCATTGTGCCTTTCTAGCATGTTCTTTATAAAATCTGAGTAAATTGATTAGTTCCGTAAAGAATTGAAGATATGCAAAGTTTCTTACCACTTTTGCAGCCTGCATAAGGCAAAGCCTCTGTATGTACTGTACTTTCAAGCTATACATAAGTATAGACATTAATGCTTGTGATACTCATTTTCTTCTTCCGTAGCAGAGTAAGAGAAAAGAAGTTTATAAAATCATAGTACTGCCATAGTAAGAATTGGTTGCTTCCTCTTTGCTTATGGGTTTTTTTTCTCCTTGTCTGGAGGACATTGGTTAGAGATGCTCACCTACAAGCATAATGAAGTCTGTATGTTTTACTTAGATGTTTTAGAGAAACCCTTGAACAAGAGCACAATCAACAAAGCTGCTGCTCAGACTTTTCTTGGTCTGTTACTGTCTGACCTGATCTAGGTCTCCTGGGCAAAGATCAAGCATTAGATCCACCCTTTGCCATGAGATGAACATGACATCTTGCCATACACCAAAGCAGAACCTGTGACATAACCATACTACAGTGACTGAACTTTTGCCAGTAGGAATCATGAAGGGGCACTCGTCACAGTTTTCTGCCTTTCAGCATTATTCAGAACTAATGATTTTGGCCCCTGGATGCATATGATATTTAAGCCAACTTGCCAAAACTATTTCTATTCCTCTATGTTTCAACACAATGTCACTGTAGTAATTTCAATATAAAGAGCATGCAGTAAAAATACAGTGTTTTCACTTTATTTTAAGGCTTTTCCCAAAATGTCTAGGAGCAGAAATTAGATGAAACACTCAGCTTCAATAACAACATGTTGATGCTGGAGAATTAACTAAAGTAGTCTGATGATGCTAGTGATTATATTAATCCACTTGACTGCAAGAGGGTTCAGCATTCATTTCTTGAATGAGATGAAGATATGACTGGATACTCATCTATTGTTGGTTTAGCAAGTAAAAGTAACTGTAGAGAAAAACTGGCCCTTGGAAAGCTCTGTTTAAGACTGATCTTAGATTAATTGCCTCAGACATTCACCTTGCATCAGATTTCTAATAAGGATTGCATCATCATACTCCAGTTGTACCCTTATCAAACAGGATGTGTGGTTTTAGCCAAGAAGCTAAAAGTTAGAGAAACTTAGATGGAACTTCATGTTTCAGTTCTACATGTGAAATTCTTGGTTGGATAAACTAGAGGATTCTATTCCAAATTTGTGAGATCTAGAGAAAAGTACTTTAAACGTATATACAAATATACAAAAGAAAATCAATAACCTATGTGAAACCTTGACTCAAGGAACAGATATTTCCATAAAGTTGCTAAAAGAGTAGATATCAAGAAGATGGATCAAGCAAATTAAAATGACATGTTGCTGTAATTCAGCATTACCAGGAAACATTGCAGAACTAATCTTAGAAATAAATTGTTTAAATGACAATAATAGTACCTTTAATTATAGTTATATCAGTATTGTTTCTGAATAACCTTATTAATAGACAAATTTCACACAGTTGAAGAGTTTGTTCAATGCTAATGACAAGACTTTTGATGTTTATGTCCTTGTTGCTGCAAAACTCCAAGTATTCAAAACTTATTTCTTGCTTAATGAAATAGGATTGTCTAATTTAGTTAAAAAACTCAGAGAAGGAAATTAAAAAGTGGACATTTTAAGGGCCTATCTTATAAGGCTGATGTAATTGAGAAAGGAATGGAAAGTATCTTATCTGGGTATGAAAGAGACTAGTTCTTCATGTATACTCTTCCCTTTAGGGTTCTGATTAAAGAAAAAGTCTACTAACCTTGCAATAAACTTATTATTTTGATTGCCATAAAAAGATGATAAAAAGAAAGGTTTTTAAATTAATTATAGACTATAGATCCTAAAGGATCTAAACATATTTAATCATAAATATAATTTTAGCCAATGGTAATACCGAATAAATTAACTAACACATCTATTGAATCACTGAATAACTGCTGGATTGAGACAATCACAAAGTGATTGATCATTGTGGCCAAAATGTAGGATGGAATTAGTTTCTACTCTCTTAAAGCAGAAGCATTAGGGCAGCTTCTGTAAGGAACAGGTGCATAACAAATTTGAACCTTCATCTTCAGTATATAGAGCTACCCAACCAACAATGAACTTCTGATCATACTTACGGAAATTATTTTATCTACATATGTTTTTCATTCGTAATGAATGAAAATAATATAGTAATAAGTATTTCAATAATATAATTATTGACACTCAGAAGTCATGCAGGAAATTTAAAAATATTTTAAAATTTTAGTTTCAGTGAAGAAGAATACCATTGAAAAATAGTCAAAGTAAATGTGCTAATATACATGTGGTGCTTTTTTTAGCTTTTGGCTCACCTGACTGGTTGTCCTGGTTTAGCAGTAGCAGTCATTTATTCTCCTTCTTAGTAGCTGGTGTTTTTGATTTTTGGCCTGGGAACAGAGCTGATAAAGCCGATGTTTTCAGTTGCTGGCCAGAATGTTTACTCTGACCAAGGACTTTGTGAGTCTCATGCTCTGCTAGGGAGGAGGAGAAGCTGGAAGGAAGCAGAGACAGGACACCTGACCCAAACTAGCCAAAGAGGTATTCCATACCACAGCATGTCATGCCCAGGATGTAGAACTGAGAGTTCCCAGAAGGGCTGGATCACTGTGGAGTGGGGGAGAGGTACCAGTCGGTGAGCGATTGTATTCTCTTCCCTTGTTATTTCCTTTATCATTATTATTATTGATGGTAGCAGCAGTGATTTGTGCTATACCTTAGTTACTAAACTGTTCTTATCTCAACCCATGGGAGTTGCATTCTTTTGATTCTCCTCCCCGTCCCTCCAGGAGTGGAGGGAAGAAAGGTGGGGGGGAAGTAGGCTGTGTGGTTCTGATTTATGGCCTGGGCTTAAACCACGACACTGGTTTAACTGAAGTATGTAATTTTATATCAAACTGTGATAATCAGAATCTAAAGAAATAGGATCATAGCTACTACCCACATTAACTAATTTTTTTTTCCTCATTATCTCTCCTATACATAACCTTGGTTTTGACTTAAAACTTTTAAAGAATACTACTTTTCACTGGCCAAGTAAAATTTAGGTTTTAGTAACAAAAGCTGTTAAAAACACCTTTCTAACTTAAAAACTGAGATTTTTTTCCTTAGTATTCTAACACAGAAAAGTGTTCACAATAAAGAACATTTAAAATGTATAATGCATATTTGCTTGCAGAGCTATTTTTCCTATATTTTTTTTCTTAGTATCCAGGGAGCAGAAATAACCTAAATGATGAAACAATGGTGCATTCTTTTCCAAAACTGTAAGCATATTGTTGCAAGCATTACTTAAATTAAGACTTACTGAATTTATGCAATCCAGACTTAACGTATATACAAAAAATCATCATTCATTGTAGCTGCATCCCTGGGTGCCAGATGCTGAGCAGGTTACCCACTAGAGGACACACTAATTTAGAAATTATTTTAAATCCCACTGGATGGTGTAAACTGCAAAGAGTGTTGCAGTAACAAAGCAGATAAATTATTTGTGTGGAGGGTGGGATTAACCAGTAGGACCTGCTAAATTGCTCCAGCATATAACCAGTAACACATCAGTCATTTCAGCATGAAAATCAATAAAATAACAGGGGCACCTGTACCTTATCTTTACTTTCGGGTTTACGTTCTATTGCTCTGATTTTACAAAAGGAACAACACATGCACCAAGACATATCCTTACTACCTGTGGGGTTTATTCACCTTTCGCTCTTTGTTGACCTCTGCTTGGCTATGGTTGAACCACACAAACAATTTTACTAACAAATGCCTACAGTATCTTCCAGCTAGCTTGGTTATACCAGTAATTTTGCTAAAAAAGAAAATAATAAAATCAATAGACTAGAAACGGAGGCACCTAAGGAAACATGGTCAGATGTTGAGAAGAGATTCATAATATGCCATACGATTTCCTTATCCATGCATGCTTTATTGGTTTGTGTAATCCATAGTCTGTGATAAACCTTTGAATGGTTTAAATTATTCTATATGTAGATTAAATTGTATGTATCACATAATTTACTACTTTTGTATACATGCTGAACTGTAAAACATTTAATAACACATATGGGAAGTAAGCCAACTCTGACTGGCATAGAAACCCTGGAGACTGGTGAATAATATATAAAACTATTTCTTCTCTGTATGTAACATGGGTCCTGGCTTATTGAGTCTTGTGGTTATATATCACTTTTAGGAATTCACTTTGTCAATCAAACTTTAAAGTCCTTCCTAAACTTTCCCCTAGCTTTTTAGAAAAAGACCGCAATAAGATAAAACCTTCCAAGTCTGGAATGAAACCTTTTCTTACATCTCCTTGGGGGGAATCAAAGGCTGACAGTCTGAATGTGCAGCATACAAGAATCACAATATGGAAATCCTGCCAAAATGTTTAAAAACATAAAAATAACAGATAAATAAATAAATGGAGTCTGTGTCTAATGCAATAACTTGGCACCAAGTCAATTTTAAACTTTCAACTTTTTTAATTTATGCAACAAGGGATTTTGAAAGTATCACAGAGAAATTATTTTTATTCAAGGAGAGAAGAAATAGAAGAATTTGGATTTCAGGTAGATATTTTCTGCTAATCACTGCTTCTTGAAAGCACTGAGATCAGAAACATTTAATGACTACTGGTGAATACAAGGTTGGAATGAAAAAGAAATTAACAACCTAACTCTGTTTTGAAGCTAAAGTAAAAATACTGCCAGAGGTACTGAAAATTTTCATAATAATTCCTGGTTTCCTGAACAAAAAAGAGTAACAGGGAAATAAATACGATTAAGCCCATGTTCCTAAAAAGATGGAGAAGACAACAAATGATAACAAATATATCAACCTTCCCTGTTTACTTTTTTTTTTTTTCTTGGCAACTCTATAATAAAATAATTGCATTATTTTTCTTTTAAACCAGGAAAAAAGAAAGAAGTTATGGAAGAGCAGTGGCCAAACCCAAACTCAGATGGCTGCCAGTGGAACATCCTGCTACTATGTGTTTATGAAAATGTTGTGCAGGATAAAGCAGCAATGGAACCTGTAAAACATCACAGCAATACTACAGGAATCTGGGGGCTCCAAAGAGCCATTTAGAGAAGCACAGGTAATTTTAAAAACTTCATATTTTTGACTAGAAAAATCTCTAGCACAGATTCTGCCATATTAACGTAACATAAGCAGCCTAACACGTCTCTGTCAGGGCATTTTTCACCTCAAAGTTACTTTTCCTAATTTACTCATGGTTTTTCAAGTCACTGCAATCTCCTAAGGAACCCTGGGGGCCCTGTCATGCAGAAAGTCTCTTGTACAGGGGCCATGCTCCAAAGGAGAGGTCTAACAGGAGCAATAACAGACTTGGTACAGAGAGTGGGGATGTTGAGCATCCCCAGCATCCCCAGCACTGTCCATTGCCAAGTGACAGTGAATATTTGCAAAAGAGAGGTTTGGAAAAAAAAAGAAGAAACACATTCCCTGTGGTTTTCTGAGTCAAAGAAAACAACAGGCACAATTTTCTTTTAGCTATCTTACAAGTGAAGGAGGAATTAGCCTTTGAATTTCATTTCTGAGAAAAAAAAAGAGCATATTAAGAAAGATACAAAATCTGCAAACATTAAGTAGAGCACCCCATTTGTCTAGAATAAGCAGAATTAGTGACATAAAATAAATTCACTCCTGGCATTGGAAATTTTAAAAGAAAAAGACTGAGCCAAAGAAAATGAAAGAAAAGGAAACAAACAGCAAATTAGCAAATTCAAAATCTTCCAAATGTAAATCAACATCTCAACAAGAGCATGTGTGCTGTCCATCCAGCAGCAAATAGAGCAGTAGTTAAAAAGGCCAATTAGTCTGAACAAGCATGTGCGGAATGATTGAGGGAGGTATATGAGGTATGTAATATCAGATAGAGAGGGGAATGGAAAGATTACAAGATGAAGTTGAGAGCGTAAAAAAATCATAAGAAAAGCAAAGGTGGAGAATGAAAAGAAGATTGCTCAAGATGATAAAGATAAATAAAAAGACATTTTACAAGAACATGTAGTCCTAGAGGTCAGCGAGGAAGACAGAAGGTTCTCTAAGAGATGGAATGAGTAATTTACTGACAGCAGAGGTAGACACTGATAAAAATAAATAAATAAAAAAAAAAGGATTCTTTGCCTCACTGTTCACAAAGCAAGCTGGGGCAACACAGCAGAAAAGGCATACTGCACATTTCCCAGGGGATGAAAAAGACACACTGAAGGAAATTAAATCACTGTAGAATAGGTGATTGCCTATAGTTTAACAATGCTTTGGACAGGCAGGGCTCTGAAGGCTGCCATTTGTAAAGAGAAAATCTTTATTACAATATACCTAAAAGCCTGCTTTGAAAGCAACAATCACATCAAAACACAGGGCCAAAGTTTGGCCCCATACTTGTGAGTGGTTCCCTGTGAATGAAGGGGAACTACCTGAATGCACAGGGGCAGAGATAAATTAATGATAGGAAGCCATTTAAATGTACTGATCCACTGCCTTTGAAATCAAATCAGGTACTAGCAAAATTAGCTATGATAGATATCAGAAAAGTCCCAACAACAGACAGGCAAATTTATCATCAACAACCTAAGTGAATCTGAAGTCCAAATCACACCCCTCTTACTCTTGCAAATAATCCTATTAATTTAAATTTAATTATTCACAGCAATAAGGCAAGTAAGGAATAAAATTTTCTTTTTTTTCATCACATTTAATAACCTAATTTAATTCTTCCCTCATGCATTAAAAAGAAAAAAAAAAAATCTTAAGAAGGACACACACACAGAAGGCTTGATTGTGGGCCCAGAGCTCTGCAACTCCTCTCCAGGGTCAGAGCTGCCGGCTCTGGCCCTGGAAAAAGGACAACTTGCAAAATTCTGAATTCTAAAGTATTTCATTTTATAAATCAGTTGAGGAGCTAAGTGAAATAATGCCATTGTTTATTGCATCACTAACAAACCTAAGTGCTTAAAGGCAAGGAAATTAATATTAAGGACATTCATAAATCTCACAGAAAACATACATTATACCAATTTACAGTAGCTGAGAATCTGGCCCTTTACTCTTATTCCATATAAAATATATGCATGTTGTCTTATTGAACAGAGTAGTCTTAATTCTGACCTAAAAATAAACCTTATCCTGTATCAGTGCAATTTCATATGCACAAATCTTTCAGAAGGAATTTCAATTAAGTTAACATTATGTATTCACCCATTACTGGCACACAGTGATTGGTCTCTGACAGAAGGAAATGGACATATACACTTCTAATGTACTGCAAATGAGCAATGCTATATATTTCTCTATTATTCTTTACAAATATATAATGTTTTTAAGTGTAAGTTATTTTAACTGTCACTTCGTTAATCCATTAACTGTTGTTTCCAAATAGCAATATCCTTTAAAATAATACAGTTTTCTGGACAAAGAAACAAATACGTTGAAAATCCCAAGTGACCAATGGTCAGAGTTAAGGGTATGGTGTTTACATAAATTAAGCATGTTTTATGCTTGATCAGAATGTAACTTTATCTGTGTTCCAACTAAAATGGATTATGTAATTATCTATTCCTTTTTAAAATTACTTCACATCTTTAAATGGTATGATAGATAAGTTTCATAGGACTCATACATGATTTATGAGTTATATTTTATTTTATTAATAAAATGCTTTGCAAGAGCTTAATCTCTCAAAATTTAATACAACGATGCTTATGCTTTAAATTAAGTCCATGGTTAAATACTTTGTTACACCCTGATGCAAAGGTTCACCTAGGAGGACCACATTCACATTAAGGTTTTGGGCAAAAATAAATTAAATGTTGTATACCACATGCACACACAGACATACACAGAGTAAGGTTTATGTAGGCTCGCTATATTTCTGTAATCTTTTGTATATGATATTCCCTTTTCCCTGATATTTACATTAAACAGATGGCATACCCTTTACTGCGATTGACCACAATTTGGCTGTTTACTAAATATTTTTTGAAATTATAGATTTCTGAGGATCACTGTCTTGATTTAGAATAGATTAAATATTTAGAAAGGCAAGTCATGCTGTGATTATTATAAGAAACTGTTGTTTTCTCTGTGCATGAACATCATCCTTATCATTACATATTAGATATCTTTTAATATATAATAATACAGTTAATATTCAGTCAGTATGAAGTTAATTAAATAATTAATTAATTTATCATCAGCACACTGCTAACTAAAATTCCATGCAATTATTTATTTTAAATAAATCCAGTTTAATTCAGGGGTTTGCTCAGAAAAAATATTTTTCTCTCTCAGCCCTGAATATATGCATCCTTTAAAAAAATTCAACAGCATCGTACAATTAAAAAAAAAAAAGACAAATTCAGTTTAAATAAGTCCCTTTTTACTAACTAGTATATTAAATGTGGCTTTTAATTATTGGTTTTGGTTATTTTTGAAGATTTTTGTATTTAGATGGCACACACATTTTCAATCATGTCTTAATTACTTTTAAAAATGCTGCACTGGCTTAGGGACAAGACAGATAACTTGTTAAGCATTTGAAATTTCTGAGCTGTTTTCTCAGTTCTGGCAGTCAATACCCAAGTCCAGATTGTAACCTCCTTTCTGCCTCCAAAGCCTGCCTTGGCTGCGTGTCCAGTGAGGGATTATGGATTTAGCAAGGAAGGTAAGTGTGACTACAAGCATTGGCTCACCATCTGCTCCCCAGCAGAGTTTGGGCCAACCTGCATAGCCTGCAGCAAGACCAGGGCACTGTTCTCAAGCCAGCCCTTTCCAACCTGGCTCAAGAAACACATCACATTCAGTCAGATGATTAGGTCTAAGTAGTCCATATGTAACAGAATATTTTTCCTAAATACCAAAATGAAAACAAAATGAATGCCATTTTTTTAATTCTCCTTACTCAATACATCAAGTTTTACACAAATAAATACTCTCTTAAGGTTTATGCAAATTATAGAAAAATAAAACTATGCATTATTTAGCAGTTCTCCTATTTCAAGATCTAACAGACTTTATTCACAGCATGTTTTTCCCTAGTTTATGTTGGCCTTCTTTTCTGATTCTAGTTTTTAATTCATCTTTTTAAATTATTCCTTTTTAAATCATTATCTTATGTGACTTCATAGATTTTCATGTGTTAATCTATTATTAATTATTTTTTACTATAGTTAACTTAATCTTAAATTGTTTAAATCTCTTCAAAGTGTAAACACTTGAACATGGACAGTTTTTAAAAGTATGATGCTTTTTAATATTTTTGAGCATTTCTATTTGTAGCTTGTAACCTTATTCAAAAAGTTCTTGCTAAATATGTTCTCTTCTATTATAGGTACTTTCGACAGAATTATCAAATACCACATGTGACAGGCAGTAGTACTGGTTAAGGAAAAAGGAAAAAAAAGCCCCACAAACAAACAACACATATTGAGAGGGGGATACATTTTGTGCTACTGAAAAATATGTTTGTATTTTACATTAAAACCTGACATCTGCTTGGTGAATATAAATCTAGATTAATACCCCTCCCTTTACTCATTCAGCTTTCTTTATGCTGATTCAGGTTGAGATTTTTTTATTTTTGTGAACAGCTACAAAGAATGCAGTTAAAACTAACATTTTACTTCCTCCAGTACAATACTGAACATAAAAATAAACTGAACAAACATCTTGTGCTTTTTACTTAAACTGTTGTCTGCTCGACTGCTGAATGCACATAGAAAACAATCTAAAATTGCATAACCCATAATAGAGTATATTAAATTACAACATTGGTCAGTAATGGAAACTTATTCCCAGATATGAATTATTTACAGCCCATTTAAGTAATCCATATTCAGGTGTGGCAATGAAAAAAAAAAAGTGCAACATAAATCTTTAATGTTGACCGGTTGAGAGAGCAGAGCTGAGGATTACAGACATTTTAAAGGGAAGAAGAACAAAAAGAAAAAAAAAAAACCCTGAACGAATTGATATAGCCTGCTCAGTGGCTTACTGCACCAGTGTGCTAATAAATTGACGGATGGCATGTCAGGGGTATGAGTTGAAATCCCAGCATTTCTAACTATGGTGGGATCTAATATCCAGTGTACCAAAATAAAGAGTTTCTGGACCTTGATGTCACAGGACATAGTCTGTGCCTCATTTACTGTATATCTTGTAGGTTCCTGGCATATGTTACGGCTACAGAAAAATCAACACTTTCTCTGTTACCCCCCTAATTGCATTAGCAATTTTTCAAAGCCACTCACAATGTATATTCATTTCCCTACAAGCTATCATTTTATTTTCTTATAGTTTATATTTATTCTATTTTATTGTTTAGCCGTCAGAGTCTAATGTAAACCTATACAGCTATCATACAGCTCACTGTCCCAGTTTCCCTCCAAAAGATACTGAACACTCCTCACAAAAAGCAAGAATTAAAAACACAGATTCCGGGAAATGTTGCCAGGTACAGTTTTGTTGTTGCTAGTGTTATTTCCTAAACAAACATATCAGGTGCTTCTTCAAATAAATGTGGCAAAAGATCATGATAGGGAAAAGCTCTCACAATTGCAATTTCTTTTGTTTCCTGAAGCAGTACCTATACTAATTCATCTTACAAAGATCATTGCTCAAGAACTAAATTTTGCATACATTAGAAAGCAGAATTAGCATCGCTCTGTGTACAACGTTCCAGGCTAACTTCTCTCCAAGCAACCATTAAAGGTCATGTTTTGACGACTGAATGGCATGTCGGCACCTTGGTTCCCTAGAGAGGCATTCCCCAGGTACATGCAAAAGGTTATTAAATTACCTTCCAAGCAACACTATCTCCTCGGATGAAAATAATTATAGGCTTTTAGAGGCATCAGAATGCTTTCTATTTTTTTAAATAAGATGAAGATGCAGTACCTAATGACCATTTTTGTGTGTGACTCATAGAGCCTGTCAGTGGTGACAGGACAAATGAGCATAATGGCATAGCTTAAAGGGGAAAGGTTCATTTTAAATAGTGACAAATAATATTTAAATGGCATTGTTGGAGACCCATCATGCTTGTAAAATGTAGTTTGTATCTCTTCTTCATCCTTTAATTTCATCACTGTCAAATGGTATTAGCTGTTAATATGCAACATCAGGTGCAGATATAATTTTTAACTATTAAATGTGCCTATAACTAAACAATGCATCTTGATTGTTCATATATTTTGTGATAGAATAAATAACATATTTTATAATTCACAATTTGCTCTGCCAAATTGTTTTGCTGTACTGTGGATATCTATACTAAAGAAGGATAGGGGGAGGAAGAATGGTTTAAAATATGATACCTCAAAGAAATTTCTTCTTCGCAACATGCTGAAATGGAAATTACTTTCTTTTTAGACTAATGTAATTCTCAGGTTTGAAGAGCCATGGGCAAGATCGTGAGATACAGTAAATTGGTCAAAACAGACCTGGGCAAACCAATACAGGCATACATATACTGTATACACTTCAATAAAATCAGCTGACAAACTTAGTCACCCTTACAATTTGGCCCTAATAGAAAATGTGAGCCTGAATGCTCCCAGCGCTCATGAGGTGGCTTAGGGCACAAACAGAAAATGTCTATTTTAAAATCCTGAACAACAGTCATTAAGCAATATACTGCAGACATGAATTCTTCAGCACAAATGCAACCACATGACTCAGAAAAGTTATTCAAAAGTCAATCCTGTACTTGCTGAAATGACTCAAGTGAATATAAAGTCACAACACCACAGGTAATAAAATGACACTAGAATACACTTGGCTGTGAAATCACAACTTTTGGAAGTCAAACTTTCAGAAAAAAGCTTTGAATTTTTAAGTATTTTTTCACAGCTTCATCATGTTTATTGCTATATTATTTTCAGATCACTTATGCCAAAAATGTAGACAGTTTAGGTACCTTTGAGTTGTTAAAAGTTATAGCCAATTTTCTGAAAAATTATACCAGCTAAAAACACAACATTAAATATTTACCCTGTTGGATGTTAAAAAACGCTTACAATGAAAAATGTTCACATATTGACTATTCAAAATGGCCTTCACTTTGAAATTGTGAAATGGAAGGGATTGCAGATGTACAAGAATAAATATAAAAACAAATGAGTTGACTTGAAGTGTTGCCGGCTTTCATAAACATGCTACTGCAATAACATGTGACATTAATATTTAATTACAAAAGCACTGCTGCAAAATCTTTGAAATTAATGTTTTGCAAAATTAACATTCAGTGCACAGAAGCAAAGTCGTTCCAGGCGCGACTGTGATTAACAATGCCATTCACTTTACATATTATATTAATATATTATTCAAGCTAAGAATTAACACCTCCTAATTTAAATAAGGTGCTACATATCATGATGAGCTAAAATGCTTTTTCTTAAAATGGCCCATCTGATTTTAAGCAATCTGTGTTTATCATTTAATATTTTGTTATTGAATACCATTCTCTGCAAAAATCTCCTTGTACTTTAATTTCAAGATGAAGAGATCTCATTAAACTAGTGCCATAAGATTCATGGATTACTGAGCCAGTGGAGACGTATTTTCTTTGCTGGTCTACCTGGTATTACTCCTTTATTGTCGGGCATCAGTTTTCTTATTCTCCACCTGGAGTGCCTCTACTTTCCCTGATGTCTACAAAAATCTGAGCATTTTCTTTCCTAAACCATTGGCTGGATCTATAACTGCTATAGAGGATTATAAATTCTTTTACTGCTACGTTGATTTACGTCAGCTGATGATATATCTCATATTGCCAACATTATCACATTGCTAGTACATTCTGGGGATGGCAATTTCTTGCTGCTCTACATTCTGTGCTGTTTCTCATGTGTTGTAGGAGGGTAAAGACAAACCAAGGGCTCAGGGGAGGTGGAGAGTCTAACATTCTGCCTATCTCACATGGAGCTTTCTCACCCTCCAGATCTACCTTTTCAGCATACAGGAATTCAGACTTATATTGAATTCTCTGTGTTTTGAACTACAGAGACATATAACTTCTGGTGGGACGCAGCTAAGCGATCAGGCCTGGAGGACTTTAAATGGATTGACATATTCTCCAGCAGGTCAGACAAACCAGCTATTTTTATTTGAGGGAAATACTAATGAGACAGATGGATACATCACTTTAGTTTAATTTCATTTGCCATCTTTAATCTATTGTAATTGTTTGGTTTTCTTATTTTTAAAGCAGTGAAGAAATATATTTTTATGTTATTACTCACATAACCATCTTTTAAAGACTGGCAGACTTGTAATAAGCAGAAGTTCATGATCTATTGCCTTATATCAATAATTACTAATTCATTGGCTATAATTCCACTTTCATTAATTACAGAGATCAGTTGCAACACACAAGGATCAAGAACTACTCGCTGAAAATTACATCTGTACAACTTAAACATCTGAGTTTAGCTAACAAACCTCCCTTACTGTTAGATGAAATCCGTGAGCCTGCATATCTTCTCTTAAAAATTATCCTGAAAAAACAAACTACTCCCTCTCAAGAAACAAAAACCTGACAAAAAAAACAGTGAAGGAGATCAAATCTCTTATTTATATGTTCTAAGAGTTTAAGTGGTTGATGAAACTGATGTTGATAAGAGTAGAATTGTCAGGAATTGTCAAAAATCTGTGCAAAATGTTCAAGTATAAGAGACTGGGAATTCAGATCTACATGAGTAAAAAAAGAAAAAGTTCATGGAAAACCTAAAACTATACAGGCCATTTATAGGCTAAGAACTCCTTTGCTTGCCAGTATCTTTAATAACTTGGGCTACTACTTTACTAAATAGAAGCAAAAGAGGAGCAAAATTGCTGCCTGACTCTACATGAGCCTTCGGCTCTGCAATCTTTTTCTACCTGGACCCAAACAAACTGCCTTCTCCAGAAAGAAGAGACAGAAATATTGGTCCACTGATTTCGTCCATAGATCCTGGTGCTCAAATTATCCCTCCCTGTTTTGTGACAATGACATGAAAGCTATATCCTGCATCACTTGTTTTACAGAAAATTAGAATGAAATAATGACAAGATATTGTCTTTATGACAGTGTGATACATTAAAAAAAAAAAAAGGATACTCTGAATTTTTCATTATTCCTTAAATTATCTAAAATTGGGAAGACACTTAAATATGAAAAACCATAGTCTACCTTGCTAAAAATCATTTTCTTGTTAAGTACCCCATTGTCAGACTTGAGCAGCTGTGCACTTGAAAGATCTGAGTAAATGCTACATACCATCCGCTGATAGGCCTACGTTTAAATATTTTAACTAATAAAATCCACTCTGTTTACAACAGAAAATAATGATTCCTCTAGTGTTTTTAAATATTTTTCTGAAGTCATCTTACTTAAAGGCCTGCTTTACTATTGGACAAAGAAAATAGAAAAAGAAATAAAAAAAAAAAAAAAAGGAAACAGAAGTAAGTGGAGGAGTGGAGTTTCTTGAAGAATTTATTTGTGCCTACCTCTGCGAAATCCTCTAATCCCATACCTACAAAAAATTTATTATAATAAAATATGGTAGGAATCAATTAGAAGCAGAGAGTCTTTTAAAAACTGTGCATGCAATATCCAAGTTTATGGTAGAATCTCCATTTGAATAAAACATGACATTTCAAAATAAGAGAAAACAAAGGAAGTAAGTATGGGAATATCTTACAACTTTCTTGAAAACATTATTTCTTCTGTGCAGTGAATACTTTCAGAGTCAAGGGTCAGCATTAAAATATGAATATATAATATTCAGTTAACATCTGATAAAGTGCACATGTACATATTTACACAAGCACACAGAATCCTTGGAACTGCTACGTTTTAGTTGGAGAAGCTGAGGAATAGTCATTAACTCGTTGGAATGATCTTTCTGTGGCCTGTCTTCACAGCTTCAGGAAGCAGTGGAATAAATGCAAGAGCTGAGAAAAAAGGTGATTACAACTCAGGAATCGTCTCCCACACCATTCATGCTCACTGAACTCCAGTCTGACTTGTCTTTGCTTTCCTAGAAACTGAGATCTAATTAGACTGGGTTTTGTATTTTTCTTGAAGACTACACCAGTCTGCTCGCCTTTATTCCAGTTTTATCTTCATAAGCAACCCAGAAACACTCAGATAATGGGTTGAAATGTTGATCTGCACAATAATCAACACACAGAGAAGAAAGTATCTTACTGTGCATTAGCTGGTTTAGCCAAAAATCAAGTTCAAATTCTTAACTATAGAGGTTCCAGAAAGTGCACTGAAAAGTTGCAGAACGATCCTTGCAGGTCCTGAAACTCATGGATCTTTAAATACAGACAGTCCATCCCAGAGCTGTGTCTTCCAAGAGCTATGCAGAGCAGCAAGGATGTGTCTGTGATTTCCAGCAGAGGCAATGCTATGAAAAGACATTTTTTATTTCAGGCCCTGTGCAAGCCTATTTAAACACAGTTTTGTTGCAATTGCTCCCATAGCCCTGCCACTGCCAGACAGCAGTTTCCTTGCTCAGTGCTAAAACACCCAGCACACATTATGAGAGCACAGACAGGCTTTACAGAACTAAGTTCTGATCACCTTATAGAGAAATGCATACTTTACCTATCTTTTCTCACGTTTTGATCTCCCTCCTCCCATTTTCATGCTACCTCTAGTTCAGCTGCACAAACCTCAACTTCCCTGCACCAGATATGACAAAGAAAAATATTTGTGTAACCAGTATATAACACACTTAGCTCTTGTTTCTCCTTTCCTAGAAAGCTGCAATAAGAAAATGAACAACAACAAAAACAACAAAAACAACAACAACAACAACAAAAAAAAGTAATAAGCAGCATTTCTTGCCCTCCAGCTTTTTCGCATGACCTCTCCTTCACAGCAGGTCCAACACTGAACTAAAGAGGCTACAGCCTCCTCTGGCCAGTTACCAGATTTTCTGTCTTCACCAAGTATAAAGAAATTTGTACTATGTGGAGATCCAGGCACTTTTGATTTCTGAGATTTCACCTCAGAATTAACTTTATTCCTATTTAATGGTGTTAAGTCCTTACCTGCTGAATTAAGAACCTTATATTTGATCTTATAAATGGTAATTATAAGATAAGACTCTTGAAATACATGTGGTTTTTTAAGTGGAAGAAGGAAATAAAAATTGGGCTTGTTCAGGTAAGAGTCACCATTGTTCCTTCTGTCTTTAACTTAGTACTGTCTTATGAAAATATTGCTTCTGCGGCAGACCACTGCAGCTACAGGAACAGTGAAAGTTTAACTAAATTATTGCTAATATATAGCATAAACATTGTATTGCAAAGTTACATCATTTTTAATGAAAGAAGGCTTACCCTATTAATAATGTGATGATGACTCAGTCTGTCTTTCACTCACTATACTGGTGGATACTCTGGATGGATTGGCTTAAGTGGACCTGTTCGCATTTTTATACCAGTGTAAAATCATAGAATTTAGCCCAAGGTACTGAAGATTTTTTTTAATCTATAGGCTTTATTTTAGACACCTAAAGTTACCAAATGCCAACACTGCAACAAACAAAAATAGAAAAAGCATTTATTGAGAAATAGAACAAGTTATGTCACCTTTTCATTTTGTAGGATCCAGCAATAATACATGGAACAAAGAAATCTCATACTGTCCACAGATGTTATAAATAGTGAAATGTAATAACTACTATCATACAAAGAAAGAACCAAACAAAAATAAAACCAGAAATATCCTTATACCTGGGTGATGGAGGGTGTCTGGAGGCTGCAGAAGTAAAATTCAGAGGAGTGTATACTATTGATAACTAAAATGATGACCTCTCTGGTCTTGTATGTTTCATGATGTAACCTGTGATTTCTGCCAAGCACTTATAACAGTTCTCATCACAACATGAACTGATAGTGTGATATGTTAACATCACCACTAATGTACGCCAGCATTACACTTTTCTTTCTTCAGTTAGACAGCTTTCCTTCAGACCATCAGACACTGAAGGTCTGTATAAAAATGTACTTCTTCTAAGCAAGCAAACCCAGATGAATTTTAGCAAAATTAAACAAATTCTACATAAAACAGTTTACTGATTCTTAATTTTTACTTGAAATTGGGCTGACATGGCAAAGTTCAGATCTGATTCTAGATTTCTAATTGTTTAAAGCCCAGCAATATCTACATTTACTGTCTTTTTCAGACGTATCTAAAAATAACACTCGGCAAAAAAAAAGGAGATAAAACTTAGGAATCTTAATATCCTGTTTTGCCATTTTTCTTTATTCTTTTCTAATATCAGATAACCTAATAATACAACATATAATAAATATTTAAGGGGAAACAGCAATGAATCTGCATTGTGCCTTCTAAAATCTCTTCTTGAAAGGCTGATTACTCACAAATTGTAATGGATCTATTATACAAAATTTATTTTTCCTTCATGATGTGATTCTTTAGCCTTAATATTCACTTGTTTCCGTCTGATTACAATAGAATATGTACAGTAACAAAAGTAGATGGGACCAGATGGAGCTATAAAAATATTCTCTCCTTTTAGATACACAAACACACGTCAGGCCCCAGAAGCATAAAATTGTCTTAAGACATTTGCCGTAGTACTCATTACCAACCTAATAAAATAATTCTAATGAATGGATATATTGCCAAAGCTTTATGCAATGGGGCAAAACGGCTTTCACCTAAAAAAAACCCAAACCAAACAAACAATAAAAACCAAACAAACAAAACCCAAACCACCAAACAGCACAGCACTGCTGTTCCCATCTGACAGCCTCTCTCTCCCATGCTTCTTGCAGTGATACCTCAGTTCTCTCAAGTACAGCCAAGCCCCAAAGTGCACAACAAAGAAGTTTCTAACATTTCTCTGCCTGCTTCTCTGGGGAACAAAAAACAAAACTCAGAAATTATAAAACTTCCTCCATTCAAATTCCCGTTTTACTAAGGCTTTGACATTTTTAAGTTACCATGGTTTACTTTCCACCTGAGACTGAAACATATCCATGTTTCTGTTAAATGCCACAGGAGGCACTTGAGTTCCTACCTGGCATACTACCCAAGAAAGGCTAAGAGTTTCTACTTCAGGAACAGCTCCTAAATCCTTATGTTTTTTCTTGTTTGCCTCCTCAGACATCCTTTTTCCCTTCCCAAGCAGCCAATTCCTTTGATAGGGTGCCTTTAAATTAGTTTCCAAGGATCTAGCTGTCCCTTTCATTGTTCTCTTGGATAGTAGAACACAGGTACTTCCTATCTCATTTCTTTTTACAAGATACACCAAACATTTATTTGCCCCCTATGCACATTTCAATGTAATATGGAGCAGACTACTCATCTGAGGAGACACACAAACATAGGAGAGCACTACAAATTATAACGGTAAGTGACCAAAATCACATAAGAAGAAAGAAAAATATATTTCTTTATGCTTACAGGCATGCTCTTACATTGATACCTTTAAAATATTCCTGCACATGGATGACTATAAAAGCATTAATACACAAAATGAAGGTAACTGTTTACTGTATTTCCAAAGCATGATTATATAGCAACACATCAGTTAAGAATACTTTACATGTAAAAGCAGAAATGCCATCATCATCTGCTATTGAAACAAGCAAGAAAACCCCATTTGCAATATGCACCTCTACTCCCAAATCATATTCAGAAAGAGTTAAAATATCAAATAAAATTATAAAGGCACCAATGATATTTTTATAACAGAGCTATCGCTAGTAAGCTGTATTTTAGAGAAACATTGCACATTTTGATGACTGTCAGAATTTACATAACTTACTCTACATGAATTAACTATGAGGTATAAAATGCAACTTTGGCTAAATAAACCCTCAGCAACTGTAAAGCAGTATTTCAAGCACCACTAGAATAACACCAGACTGAAAGATTAAACAAAAAAATGAATACTGAAGTGGTCTCCCCAATATTTCATCATTGTTGTGAAATAAATTAAACAGAGAAGATAATCTTTAGAAATATAGACAGTAATTCTAGTTGCTATAGTACTCTTTATTTTTATTTTTACTGGGTGTTTATCAATTTAGTGTCTACGATCAAAACTCTGACATATTAGGGTAATGAACTGGGTCTGGGGATTACCAGAAAACACATAAATACTAGAATTTCTTGAAAACATGAAGTGTTAAGAGAAACAAATTCCAGTCTTTAACATCTGTCCTACAGATTCTTACCATTTATCTTCTGATCAGAATTTCGAATGGTGCCAAAAAAAAATCATGAAGTCAAAAGGACTTGGTGGGGGGAATCTTTGTTTCTCTCTAAAAGCCTAAAAGTTATACTCAACTGCAGCACAAAGAGTAAAGAGGTTGTTATTCATATTAACTACATTTACATTCCTATCGCAACATCCAGAGAGCTAATAGTGGGGTTATTAACATAACAAACGTAAATGTTCTATATAAATAATACTGTTTCAGGCCAGCAACCGCTCATCTGACAGCATTTAGGCACAGGCTCAACATCTGTTTATGAACACTTTGCCTAATGATATCATCAGATATCATTAAGTGCGGCAGAATACAGCACAGAGGCAGGTGCAGCTGCCTTCAGTACCCATCACAGAGGAAGAAAAGAGCTGCATTCCCGATCCGAAAACCCATCATTAGGACAATTTTCTTCGACAAACCAGCCCTGTGATTTCAATCTGTATATCACCTGTAATTGTAGTTTTTAGCAAGAAGCTGATTCTATACATTTAGCAACGAATCACGTTGATGGCCTGAATACTGGAAACACATTTGTGCTACCAGCTGCGGCAGCTTTTTTTAGAGCCTGTGTTAACAAAATACTGCTAACAAGGCAATGCTTGGAGTGCAGCTTTGTTTCTCTTTCTTGTTCATAGTGTTTAGATGTGCATAATTATGGAGATTAGCAATTGATTGCTTCTCAATAATAATTGATTATTGGTCACTGAACCTTCCCCAAAGCACTTCACTGAAGGTGAGGACAGGTGATAAGTTCATTCTTAGCAGATCCAGGAAACAGAAAGGAAAAGTCCAAAAGAACCTTCGATTTGTACATCAGTTTCCATAATAAACAGACCAAAGGAATAATAGAATATCCCAAAGCCTCTTTTGCCCAGAGGCAAATTGTAGAGATCATAGCAAGCCTGCAGAATTCTCCCTGTGGACTATGTAAGAAACATACATCATTTTTATATATGTCAGGTGTTCTTTGATTTGAAAATATTTCTACCAATTTAATTTATTTTTTTCAGTCAGTTTTCTTAAATTGTACAATTTAAGGCTTGTATCAAAGAATGAATGCCACTTCTGAATACTTCGAAAATGAAAAAAACTGACAAAATAATGCAAGTCTCTTTAGGAGGAATGTACAAATATTGAAGCATCTACTGTCACTGACTTCAGAATCACTTTACCCTTTTGATCTGCTTTATATCCATCGAAATTTTGGTCTGTAGTGATTGACTTGATGCAACATAACATAATGTTGGGAATATAACATGGTGCCACAGCTAAAATTTAAAGGCGAATGCTCTTATTTGTGGCTTAATCACCCACTGTCAATTTGGATAGCAAATATCCAATTTAAATTTATTGGAGTGCATGGAAGCCACTGAGACAATAAAGTATTCGCAGCATTTGTAAAATGGTAAACATCATTTCTTGTTGTCTAGTCAAAAGTGTTTTGAATAATTGAGACCAGTTTTTCCAACCCTTTTATATTTACAGAAAAATGTAATTGTAAACCTGACATATCATACCATCTATCTTTAAATAAGCTTATTTTTTTTAATGCAGAATTTTACAAGGGCATGACTCCTCTATGGCAGCAAACTTTACAACCTGATTCATGAAAAATGCAGCTTGTTTAAAGTTAGCCTGCTCCATTTCTAGAAGATTTTTATGCCAAAATGGGAAACAGATTGCACAATTATGATTCAAAAGGAAAATGCCCAAGATAGAGGGCTGAGGTTTAAGCTAGATGAAATGCGGGGACCAGAGTCAGTTCTCACTTTCTGCTCAAAGAAGTATCTCTCACAATGAATGCACTCATTTTTAAGAGGGTGTCATTCAGCCTTTGTGTTTCTTTCCTCAAAAGCAGCACATGGTCGCGAATACCCAAACTACACATCACATGCATGATTCAATCCAGCACCAAGATAGGAAGGGCTATTTGGTGCTTACACCCAAACACATTTTACCAGCTCCTACATGTGGACCTGAAAGAATAGATATGGTGTTCAGACCAAAATATTTTACATGGCAGCAGACGTTTTATGAATCTAGGAGTTACTCTTTCAGAGACAAAAATCTTTGAATCATGGATGTAACGCATCTCTGCACTCACTTTACAGAAGAGGCTTTCTTTTTAAAGCAGCTTTAATTCAACCTCTGTTTGTGCACACAATTAGATGAGGAGATAATTTCCAAGCACAATGACTTGCAGGTGCAAATAGTGATATAGATAACAAACTATCTGATCTGTGGGCACAGATAGATAGTTAGACATCTAGAATCCTTATGTGCAACCATAAATAATTGCATCCTCAATTATTTATACAAATAAAGAGAGAAGGCCAGCTGGGGGAGGGGGTGCGGATGAGGGGAGCAAGAAATAAAGAAGCAAAGCAAAACAGCACTAGATGCAGAACAGCTTACTTTGGTGCTAAGTCCCATAATTTTCAAAAAACATAGGAAACATTAAGATTTCACGATACTGACCCTCTTATGTCAAATGCAGACCTTTTATAGTAGTTTAAATGCAAGGCCTTTTTGAATTTAAGATTGCTGTGGGATTTGCATTGCACCAGATGAACTGATACAGTTACTCTTCTGCAAAATGAAGGTAGGAACCAGAAAAATAAACAGTGAATTGCTTCAGTGCATTCGATGGCTGTTTGAAAATAGTTTCTGCTACATTTTACATTGGTTTTTAATGTGCCTGTTAAATGAGTTCATGGATACAACTATAGAGATGTCTGACACTTTCCTCCTCCAAAAACATCCTCAAAACAACCCATTAGAAAGATACAAAGGCCAAACAATTTTCTATAAAAATGGAAAGAATCCTCACCACAGAACATTCCTGCGTACATGTGCAAGTAACTTTAAATACTACATAAATTATACTATCATACATGTTATATATATATATATGCAAGCTATCGTAAACATTATGAAGTTTGGAAAGCAAATTTTAGTTTGCATAATTAGTAATCATTATCAATTCCCCACACATATATATATGTTTCAGTGGTCTTTCATCACATGAACACATACAGACATTTTCGATAGGCTCCTGCCTTATTCAGAGCACAAATTATTGGCTTGACGCAAAACTATCCAGTGTTTCATTTTATCTCTAATACTCTCTCCTTAATTAGACCAGTTTTTAGGTCCTAGTCAGAATGACAAAGATATTTGCATGTTTTGCTTCAGCATTCATAGAGCAGAACTTGAGTATTTATGGTTTTAATTCATTTTACAAGACCCATCAGATATAAGAGGGTGTCATTATTTCAATTAAATTCTCCACAATGGGACATTTCATGAACAAAGAGATTAAGATCAGAAGTATCTATGAATTTAGTAAATCTACTACAAGAAATTTAGAAACTATTTTGTTTTAGTGTTTATTTTTTCTTCAGAATAGTGTTAGGTGGTACTTTATTGGGTCAGACACCCACTGATTTCAGTTAGAGGGTCAAACCACCAGAAGTTGTGCTGTGGCTTCCTGGAGTCTCAGGTCAGACATCCAGCCAACGAAGAGCACAGTGGTAGTGATAAACAGTAAAGACAAAAGCAGCAATTGTAAATGGAAAGAGTTGATTTGAGTGCTGTGAGAGAGGGCTGCCTCTGCTCTCTTTTCCATATGCCAAATTGCCTCTTGTATAGTTTCAGAATATACAAGAAACAGTCAAATCCCTGATTTAGGCTGAAGACTCTTTTCTGTTTAATGAAGTATCTAGGAGTTCTCTGAATAAAGCAGAGCTTGATCTGATATTTCCTAACTTCTGAGTGCCTTATTCAAACCACAATGACATTTTAAAATACTGGGTTTGTGTCTTATTTTCTACTGGTTTTATTATAGTAAAAACCCCAAACCCAGAGATGCTATATTGACACAACACAAAGATTTCTCCTGCTTGCATGATCTCCCTCCACAGCCAAAAAAGCCAGGACCATTTCTCCCCTTGCACTTCCCAAAGTTCTCCACTCATATATGCTAGCAGCCATTCTCAGCTCTTCTCTCTTAATTTGCTTCTGCGTATATGTCAACTCTTAGGTCCAGAATTATTAATCAGGTTAGCAAAGAAAAAAAAAATCTTCAATATTTACATACTCAAAACAACATCTTACTGCTGAGGAATAATATAACTGCATATGAACCTCTTCTGTGGGTTACTGTATGGTATGGGCTAAGAGGCTGTATGAAAACACTCTTCTGGTTACCCCTTCTTTTCTTTTTAGCCATATATCCCTTAATCCTTTTTCTTCTCCTTTATCTTCTACATCCTTTCTCTTTTTTTCCTGCTAAAAAGCTTCCCTGTGTCCTTTCCGCAAACTTTGCATTTATCCCTGCAATAAAGGATCTAAGAAACAAAATAGCAGAAGTATACAGCTAAGAAACTGATGCCTTTAATGTACAAGTTTTTCCTTTGTCTTCCTGTATTTGTATAGCTCTCTTCAGATGGCAGTTACTCAGGGCAGATAGAGTCCCTGGGCTCTAGATGTGTATCTTGGAAGTGCCTGGCATATTTTTTCTGTTACTATTGGATAAAAACCACATAGTAATAATAGCTGTGTGGGTTTAATCCCCATGTTAAGCATGCAACTCTTGCTTGTGTGATATGTTGCTATTCGCATAGCAATAATAGTTGTTTGGGTTTATTTCCCATGTTATGCATGCAACTCTTGCTTGTGTGATGTGTTGCTATGACAAAAGGTTCTCCCTTATGCAACAAAATTTGGCTTTGATAGCTACTGCAATGGTTGGAGAAGACCATCAATTTTAATAATTTAAAAAGCTTACCTTTTTTAATGGATAGATTATTTTTAAGACAGTCCAATTAAAAATATTACTTCTCATTTACAACATTTGCCACTTGCTCCTTATGCTTTACGATATTGATGGATCATAGCAAAGAAAGTGTGCTACACACATTTTCAGAGTTACTGGTGAATTTTAATCTTCCATTTTGCTTTAAGAACAGATTGGAAAAATATAGCCCAATTACTAGACATTCCTTTGTTTAACCACTTTACACAAGATCAAAAGTTTTATTTCTTTGTCTTCTAAAAGAAGGCTGGCCTCAGAGGAAAAATATAGTGTAATATGTCTAAAACGCTCAGGAACAGTATCTGATTTTGTATGTAGCTCTTAAATGTTATATTGTTTAAAAAAAAAAAAAAAGAAAATTACTCAAAACCCTGTTACAGACTAACACAATAGTACAGCCTTGAGGAGGGTCTGATAATAACAATTGTAAACAGTGAATCTTCACTCAACATGAATGGCTCAAATTCAGAGGAACTGCAATCTAGAACTATATCTTGGAGTTTTCTTTTGCAATGGAGAGAATAAACTGCTTTTATTTTTCAAGACAAGCATTTGTGCTTTTGGTAAGAGTTTAGAAAATTTGAAACAACATTAACCCGTAAAGCAATGTCTGCCCAAATGCACAAAGGAGTTGAAAAAATAGTCTTAAAGATGCCACCAATATACCCCATCCAGTGCCCAGTGATAAGCAATTTAGACACCTATTAAGAATTATTTAATTGCAATGTTATTATCCTTTCACTTTTCACATTGTTCAGAACAATTCAAAAGAAGTTGAAGAATCTCAGACCTGTAGATCTCCTAGGTCTGCTACACCATTCTTGGCAGATTATGAATGATTTCTGGAAGAAATCATGTCCTTTTACTGCTACAACCTCGTGTAGCTCTGCAGCCTACCAAAAGTCCAGTCTGTCTCTCTCTCTCTCTCTCTTTGCATCCCAAACAGAGCAGTAAAATCACACGTGCTCTGGCTGTGCTTCAAGACTGCTTTCTCTGACTTAAGCGATGGCTCCTTTTTCTTTTCTATGGCTACCCATTAACAAAGGCAGCATGTCAAGCACGGGTCATTAGATCTGTTTACATTAGCTTTGCTCTTGCCCATAAATAGTAAAATTTCCTTTTCTCAAAGGGCAGGATTCTTGCACTGCAGTGCAAACCTGCTGCTGTTATAATTCCTGGACATGCCAATGGTGGCCAAGGTGAGTTCCAGGGACAGGAGAAGAACTGGGCTGCCTATCAGAGACCACTCATCCACCAAACTGCATTTCCCAGTCCACTATAAGTAAAATCTTTTTTTGGTTCTCCAAATACCAAGCTTTTCCTTCTGGAAAGCAAGTAATGTTTCCCCTATTCATCTTGATTTTAGTCCGATATTGTAAGAGGCAACTTGAAATAGGAAAAGAAATGAGAAAAAACAAGATCTTAACCATGAATATTTCAAACTTCAAGTGGTTTTAAAGCCATATTTGAGTCAAATATGGATTTCCATAGAAGCTGTTAATTATTTATAATCATATACACAATACGGGGTTGTCATCACACTTAGGAGTCCTGCTGTAACAGATCTGACAAGATATACCATGGTTTTCCAGAACAGGAACCCATTTTCAGGGCTTCATAG
The DNA here is from genome assembly GCF_963264785.1 of Psittacula echo. Classification (NCBI taxonomy): domain Eukaryota; kingdom Metazoa; phylum Chordata; class Aves; order Psittaciformes; family Psittacidae; genus Psittacula; species Psittacula echo. The sequence continues at coordinate 37,253,639 of NC_137743.1, read as the reverse complement.
GAATTCAAGCTTTTAAATAATCAACATTTCTGGACTTTCTGCTTCCTAAGATAGACATGGAAAAAAAAGAACAAATACAGTTGGATTAAAATGAAGGAAAGTGACGTTAATTAGAATTTGTACATTAACATCATATTTTTCCCATTACTTTTCCAAGTAATATTTCTTACAAGAAGCAATACATAGTCAATACAAATTCTCAATAGGAATACGGCTTAATACCATGCAATTGGCTTTTTATCAAATTCTGCTGGAGCAACTTCTCTGCCATCTGAGCAGGTTTTTTGCTAAATGCCACTAAAGTGGCATCACTTCAAAACAACGCTAGAGAAGGTTTTGTTTGGTTTTGTGCTTTGTTTTTAGCACACAAGTAACTTCAGCAGAAAGCACCTCTGCTTGAAAATAATATCAATGTGATGTGGTGCCTAGGAATTACCATGATCAGATAGTGAGAGGTTCATGAAATATTCTTTTTTTTTTTCTGATATAAAAATGTCATGCATTTGAGACCAACATTCATGTACTAATGTGAAGTACTCAATAATAACAAACTACCATATGTCATGCAACCCTGCCTACACTGTTTGGAAACCAGTTAATACTTTTTTGTTTACTTCTTTATACATGAAGGGAGGAGGAGAAGGCTGTAACTATCAAGATCTTTTTCCTAGTTTTTGAGAAACTTTAGTAGTAGTAATCAAACTGTAAACTGTAGTAATCAAACACCACAATATTTATTCATGAGTACATTTGAAAATAACTACAGACTTCAATGGCTGTATCAGGCACATGAAGGGCCTCCAAATACAGTTTCCTCTCTTGTTTCCTTTGTGTACATTGATGCACACTTAGCTTGAGATAACCATACTGAATTGTATATAAATTAAATTTCCCATCACTTAGCCATTAAATTTCAAATACTTGACAAATCCATAAAGTTAAAAGACATTATGACACCTATGCTATTCAAAATTATCCACTTGGGAGGAACCTGCTCTGTGAAGAACAGATTAAAGATGGCATTTTCATCTTTTATTGAGAATTTCTCACACTTTATCAATTCAATACTAATATTAGCAGCATAGTAAATATGTTTCTTTCATTTAGTAGTAAAATTAGATCTACAGAAGACAATATAAAACCTTGAAACCAATAGAAAATAATGTCAAAATGAAAACTCAAACCAATTTATTGCCAAAAAAAAGAAATATTAACACATGCAATTTTGATTTATATTGATCATGTTCTGAAAGAAGCTTACTTTAATAGATAAAACAAATGAAAGATTTTGTAAATTTATAAACAGATACTAATGCTTTTGCAAAATTTGATGGCAAGATGTGTTAGCTATTGTTTCCACTTCTAATATACATGTGTAAAGCATTTACTAGTATACTGCTTTATAAACAGCACAAGATGGAAGTATCTGAACACTTAGGTTGTCACCTTAAAACAAACTGTCACACATTTTTCTTCACACATTTGAAACCCAACTTATCAACCTTAACAAGTGTTGTTATCAAAAGAATTTTTGTGCCTTTGTTCTTTCCCTTTTGCAAGTAAATTACACTTTTAGGATTTATTAAGACAAGAAACAATTTTTGAATAGCAGGTCAAAACTCTCTATGGAAAAATTCTCATTACTTTCTAGCCTGAAGCAGTATTTACCACTGCAACTTATCCATCTTTTTCCTGTTTTTTATATATCTATATTTCCAGAATCTTGTTTCTGTGCCTAATGCTATAACATTGCAGCAGTTTGTTCAAAGCAACACTCTTATTTTTGCTCTTAGCTGGTGCTATACAAACCCTGATCAATTATTGAAGTGTAAGCCCTGAAGTAACACAGCCATTACTGCAGCAGGCAGATAAAAATGGAACACTTTTAGATACAGTATATTTACTTTAGAGTTTCAGCAAACAAACCAACAAGTTAAACTACCTTGTCTTTCACTTTGTTTGATGTACTAATATTTCCTGCATGTTCAAAAGTCTTTCTTTTAAAACAAAGTTACTGAAATGTTATGGCTGCTTGTTTGTGAGAGTACCTAAGCTTAAACATTTGCATGAAACAGCCTTGAGATATAGAAAAGGCAGTATTGAAGTAGTACAAATCTAATACAGAAGCTGCTATCTGTAGTGCCATAAGAGCCACAGTTTTTTATGAACTGTTTGGCATTTTAAGTTTGCCAAACAGCAGAGCCTGCATATTGTAGTGACATTAAAAATGATGCTGGGAGGTATCTTAAACAACAACCAACATCACTGTCAAAAGTATTTATTTAAGAAAAAAAAAATCAAGTTAGAGGTGCTGGAAATTTCTCATGAAAATCAACTGCTAATCATGCTAATTACTTTGGACTTTTCTCCTTCTGCATCTTATTCCTCTATCGCAAAGGAGTCCCCAAGATGTAATTTTTTTGTTAAAATGCTTTCTTATTTAATTATACAGAGTCTATTTGATAGAGACTCCAGTTCAAGACTATAACTATTCATCTTCTGATGGTGCTGCATGTGCATCTGCACACAAGATAGATATAATGTTTTTCACTTTAAATGTCTGTTCTGGGTTTTAAGGACTAAATGATAGTGAAGATGACTGGAAATGTTCCAGATTTTCATATATAAACTGCTTAGCAAAACTAAAAATTATTACTCATGCTACAGGACTAATAATGTTTGACATTTGCATTTTATCACTTATGATATCAAGAGCGGGAAGAATTTGTCCCAGGAAGTTTGGGGGAAACTATGAAAACTCAGTTTCAAAAATGAATTTTTAAAAAAAGATTGCATAGTTTTTCTCAGTTCTCAGCTGTTCTTTTTTCTAGTTCTGAGAGAAAAGCAGGCCGCATGGCTTGCAAACACCGTAAGTGAGCAGCTTATGAAAAATGAGTTCATGAATACATAAGTATGTCATCACATCCCACTTGAAGAGATTTGATAACTGGGCATGGTAGCCATGAGTAAGAAAAGCTATCTATACACTTAGGTGTTTTCCTAGGTTTGGACAAAACCAAAAGAAGTATTTTGAAGAGGTGCTCATGTTTGGGTGTTTTGTTTGGTTTTTTGTTTTGATTTGATTTGGGTTTTGGTTGGGTTTTCCTTTTTTTTCTTTTAATCTTTACTGGCAATAGTGTATCACATTTGTACCTGTAAGAATATTCACAAATATTTTTACTGACCTTGGTAGCACTACTTGCTCACACGTATATAGTATGTACAGGGCCACATAAGCAGAAATAATATCATTTCTTCAAATATCTGAACTTCCCAAAATTTACCCTAGCTTTGAAAACATGACAAAGAAGGAACTGTTCTTTCTCAGCTACAAAGAAAATAAAGCAGCTCGTGCTATTTGCAAATCATACAAACCTGTTGCTGCTCTGATCCTATTAGAGGCACTCCAGCCATAGGAAATAACTAGGTAGGAACTCCATCATTGCCCGGATGTTCATAGATGAGTTCTGCGCTTTCCACACAATTTTTTTGCTCATTTCTGGGCATGGGATGAACCCGAACCCGTTAAATGTGAAACAGACAATACAAGTGCATGTGTACGCATGGGCATGCATCCATATAGATCACATAGAGAGTACAAGTTCAAGATAAACCCCACAGACTTCTTTTTAAGCCACATCTATGGGCAACTACTAACTATGTCAAACTATCTCTTTTCACCCTTCATTTCAATATATCTTATTTAACAAAATGGAAATCAGAATTAAAGTAAACAACTTATCTATCTTCCATTTTCTTTTTATAACCTCTAGGTTTGAGCCTGGTAATGTATTCAAGGTATGCCTCAAATACTTGGAAGCAAAAACCTGTTCATTTGAACATTCAATTCACTGAAAGTGAGGTAGCCAATTTGTTGTTGCAAGCGTCTGTGCTATTATTTTTAGAGCTTTCTGGCAGACAGCTTATGAAAGGTGGTTTGTACAAAGCAGCAGCATAATTTGAAAAAGTGAAAAAAAGGAATCTATAGTCATGCATGTCTCTGTGAAACTGCTTTTTATTTAAATACTGCACTGGATAGTAGAAACAGGCTGACTGGATTTATGAGGTGTGAAGCTATGTCTCATAATGATTAACATTAGAATCACAATTTAGACCTGAGGTCAGGCTCTAGATACTTTATTAACCTTCTTGGGTTTTAGAAATTCTGGAGCTTTCATTAGTATTATAGCCTTTATTAAAACAAAGATGCTGTTGAGCTCACTCTTCGTTTCAAATGAAACAGAAAAACAGAATTGGGTCTTTGAAACTTTAGTTGTCTTCATTACTATGCTCTTCCATGCTTACCTTTTCTCAGAAAAGCTCTGTATGCTTACGTGGGGACTTGAAAGTGTGCCTAATTTTCAGAAAACTTATCTAAAATAACACAAAACATGGGTAGCCTCTCTGGCAGTCACCAATTTTAGATAGACTTGCAGTTAAATAGCTATGGTGTAAGTTAAATCTTGGTAATCATCTTTAACAAAACAAAATTTGAATTTTCATTCTGTCTTTTAGAACTCTGTTCCCTATGAACACTGAGCAAAACCACTAGAATGAAGGCTGTTTTCGGGAGAGGGTCACAGTGTTGCTCCTAAAGAACAAAAGATCCTCAAGCATAGGGCTCAGGTGGCTGGAGAGAGCTTGGGAGGGAGTGGAAATCAATGCAGGCTCTGTTTCAACATTTATCCCACAGTTCACATGTCATTAGTAAGAATTTCTGGTTGGTTGGTAACCCCTTGAAGCCCCTATCCTGCAGGCAATTTGAGAATCTTGGAGCCTCAAGAAAGCTTTGAGTCTAATATGGCTACATAGACTGGTTATTCTAAGCAGGCAACAGACCCTTTCTGCATTTTCCAGGAGCACAAGGTCTATTGCACTCATGTACTATAATCTCAGAATCATAGAATAGAATCATAGACTCATCTTCTGCACACATGTGGCAAATCTGGCTTTGCCTGGAGCTAGCAGACTGATTTGTGTAGGGCAAGCATCACCTACCCTGACCTACAGGACAACAGCTACTTCACACCCTCAATAGATTCCTCTGTTCTTCCCTGTGTGCCCAGAAAGACTTTTTTAAATTTACCTGCATAGGTGAGCTTCCTTCCCAGCCCCTCAAGGATACAACAAAGGCAAAATGAAAGTTAAAACAGGCTACGTAAGACTAACTCCATGCATACATGGAAAACAATTATTAAAAGAACTGACTTCACCTCCATCCTCATCTATAACTACATTCCTGCTGTTTCTTCTCTTCTACTTCCATTCACGTTACTTCTATTCATATTTCTTTCCTCTACAGAAAGAAAAATGGAATCAAATAATTTGTACCCATTTTTCCATTTAGTGTCAATTTGCATAGTTTAACTTAGGATATTAAGGTATTTGTCTGAAGATTAAAAGTAGCTGAAGAGATTAATCATAACCTAGATCCACATTTCCACGGGTCAGTCTAAAGAAATCACAAACAAATGGTTGAATCAGGAATCTATGACTGCATAAAATATTTTTCAGATACTGAAATCACTGCTGGGCAATACTACAAATTCATCTGCTAGATCTCTTTTAAAGAAGCACTATAGAGATGTTAGCAAATCATCCTAAATTCTGAATGTCAAAAGCTTATAAACAACAATCCTAATGATACCCCATGTAGCATCATCACTTAATAAATGGATGCATATCTTCAGGTGGTAGCAGTGAATGTTCATTGATGACTGGACTCTGCAGCACAAAAATAGGGGATGGAAAAACTGTAATACTATAAGAACTAAGTTCAAAGGAGGTTTTCAGGGAAAAAAGGGTGAATGCTTGTTACTACCTAAGCATGTAAAGAATCTGTGGAGACAATTAGAATATCTCCATTTTAAATAGTCATCCATTCAAATCATATGTGACAATTTACGTTTCTTATCGACAAGTTCCAAAGCATATACTATGCAAGAAAATAAATTCAGAAACATTTATAAAACCTCTAGATTGCATACTAAGTATTCTCTTGATGTTATGACACCTGACCTACTCTGGGTACAATGGAGAATAATTTTGAATATTCATTATATCTTTTAAAAAAACTTAACACAACATTTTAATGTCAAACAGCAACAAAAGCTATTCACAGGCCAAAGCCCAGTCACTTAGGTTTATCCTAGACTGATTATTATACATCAACATGTCAGAAGATATGTATTTACCAAGTTTGATGAAGAAAATCTGACAAATACTATTTAAGATAAGTGGCATTTTCTCCTAATTGTTTTCAAATGAATGAATGAGAACCTAATGCCCTGCTACTTTGGTGGAGCGCTAAATGGCTTCAAAACCACATATTTATACAATGTCTTGGTGCACACTAAAATGAGAATTGAAACATATTTAAATGTATTTTAGGCATATATAGTCAGAATTGCAAATAAAAATGGGAAAAAATACCCCAGATTAACCAACCATTATTTATGTTTATTGTCTTTTCTCAGTTTGATATGTCATCTCAATCACCCTCATTTTCTTGGCACTGTTGTGATTTTGAAAACTGTAAATGTTTCAGCTAGCAGCAAATTTACTTAAATGAATCATTTACTATAGGTGGATCACATAGAAAAGACAAACCAACAGCTTTCCAGGCTACAGTGATATATACAGATATTCAAAAAAAAAAAAAAAAAAGCAACCAAATATTTGAAGTTACTGTGCGTACTGTGTGTAAAGAGTACTTGCCCATACATTTAATCTCAATTCCCTGCACGCTGTGCTTGTGGTATGAAGCAATAGCTTGCACAAAGATGCATGAAATGAGACCACTATGGGAAGAGGTCTTATGCTGAAATTTTGTGTTCTCCGTAGTCTCTGAAAGAGGGAGTCCTGTGAAAGAGGGACTTCTGTTATTGTGCCTAATCATACCATCTACTTTGTGACTGTAGTTATATACAACTATGTATATACACATATATAAAGCAATATCTGAGCAAGCTTGGATTCTTGAGAAGATTCAGTCATAACAGCAAGAAATTGCTGGTGCCTCCAGAAAGTCAGCTGAAACCCTTAAAACTAGGTTAATTTCTCCACATTATTATACAGTTCCCCAATTAGTCTTGAGAGCAAATAATCTGTTGTGATCATGTAACATTCTCAGTTGGTTTTTCCTACATAACAGCTTGGTTGCATGGTTCAGAGTATCACGGCAATAAGGCAAGAGTGTCCCTCTGCACACTCTGCAACTGTCTGAACTCAAGTTTTATTCTGATTCACAGGCTTAAAGCTGAAAAATAAGGATGCAACAAAAAGCTTAACAGCATCCAGAACAGATTCTTTAATAGGTTTAAGAATTTTCAATTAGCTTTGAATAAATCAATCATTCGATTTTGTACAGCTCTAGATAATGCTTCTTGGAACATTCAGAATAAGAAGCAGAAAAAGAAACCTATTACAAGATGGACATTTATGCCATAGTCTGACTTGAGAAGAAAGTACCAGAGGTCATAACAGGCATTTTCTTATGAGATGTCCAGCTGAATTTTTCGTGCCAAAGAAGATCAGGTGAAACTTGGTATTTTTTTCCTCTGAGTCATGGGCCTACTCCAGGGGTCTGCACTTTGTATTTTCAGATTTTGGCCCTAGGATACAGCTCCTTTGTCCAATGAACTGGAAGACAAAATAGCATAAGGCTGCATGGGGTACCATGGGATGCTGAAAGATCAGAACTAAATAGTATCAACAAAGATATATAAGGATGCTTGCCTTCCACTGAACATGTTAACTGCAAATATTCTCAGTCCATTATAATAATTAAGGAGTGATAAAGTTCTCTTTCTTAGGAAACAGGAAAGCCTTTATTACACAGTTCACCATGAAAATTTCCATTCACCACATCATCTGCTTCAGAGCGAGGGAGTACGAAGGCAGAGAGAAGCATATTGCTACATAATGCACAATGGGTGAATGAGTATCAGTGCTGTGACAAACCCTCATTTACAACTAGATGTGGACATCAGTGGAAATTAGACTTGGACTATCCGTCACTGTGAAAAAGAATAAAAAACAAGAAATCATCTCTGTTTTTCTATCGTCAATTTGTTCTCCATTTTCCACCTACAAAGGTCGACCAGAAGCGCTGAGGACAGTCTCACTGTGATGTGTTACAAGTGAGGATAACACTCAGGGTAGTGGCATTGAACAAAACGAGGCCAGAACTAAATCTTACCAAATACAGCAGAAAAGTCCCATTAAGTCAAATGAGACTTGGATGAGTCTCTTGGCAACTGGTGTGGCAGACTGCTGAAAACCCACTGGCAAAGTCAAGCAGGATGGTGGTGGTCCACAGCCACACTGCCTCAGGTAGCTCTGAAGGACATCAGCTTCTGACTGCCCAAGTTCTCATGGCACTGGAGGTGCCAGCAGACACCTCAGTATCAAACGTGAATGTTTGCTATCCCAAAGGATGTAAAATAAAAATCCATTACAGCTCCAACATTGCAACCTTGCCACTGAGATCAACTAAGTATATCCATGTATAAGGGATGACCCTTCTATTTCTTTCCTTCATTCACTGTTGGGAGATAGTATATAACCATCTTTCTTAGACTTGGAAGGTCAGATGTGTACCTCTAGTTTGCTTCCAGTGATGAGTGATCTGATCTGTTGAAAGTAGTAGTGCAAAATCACTTAATTAATAGCTGGATCAAGTATAATCTGTGGAAAGTACTTCTGAGAGAGGGTTTTCATTCTCTTTGCAAAGCCCAATGCTTTCAGCTGTCTTTTACAGTTCATACCTTACTAGGCACAAAATCATTGAGATTTTGTCCAATTAGGCCTTGCTGGCTTTTTGAAATATTTAATATGACTCTAGACCATATATATGTATTTCCCACACATGCAAATAATTCATAGGCTTTGAAAAAGTATCTTCTATAAATACAAACATTTGTGTTCTTCACTATATTTTGTCTCTACACAGTGAAAGGAAAATTTAAAAAATAGCAGAGAATGCCATTAGAATGTGCTCAGTTGTGTGATCATATGGCAAAATGGACAAAGGTCTCCTAAAGAGTATGTTGAGGTTTCCCAAACAAATTTTACTGGTAACATAAGGCAGGTTGGAGTAAATTCCAGCCATGAAACTCTAGTTCATTAATTTTCTACACCAACTGTCTCTTGCTAATTTCACTCACATAATAAACAGCCTAATAAAAATATATTTTCCTTCTCAGTCTACATCTGAGAATATTTATAGATGCTGCGTAATACTGACAGGGATTCGGTCATTTTTTGTTTTAACAGAAGTTTGAAAGAAGCGTTATACTTGTATCAAAATACAGGAGTTATACTGTGCTTTGTGATTCTAAGGTGATGTAATTTTTCTACTGCTATTTCTGCCAACTGGTGACCAGACACTAGGGCTGACTTAACCAGTAAGCAGAGTCTACCATCTGGTGGCTGGATCTGCTGAATGTACATCCTACACATTCCTGCATCTAGATTCACATGGGACCTTTGTTGCTGGTAGACAGCAGTTTTCCCTGGTGACTGGAGCAATGAGGCACCTTCAGTCTAATGATCTTATCTTCCTTGAAGATATTTTTTAATGTAATTTGCATCTACCTCTGTAGCAGCCTTTCTAAAAATCTAAGTGAGTTTCTTGATCTTTATTTGGCCACTCTTTTTCATGGACTCTGACTGATACATATGTGCATAAATAGTTTTGCTGTAGTATCTGATGTTAGTTGAACAATAAATTAAATTTTATGAAATCTTAACATCAGCCTAATCTGACAGCTTTCAGATTCTTTTCCTTGCTGATCGCTATCTTTGTTATACAAGACTCATTCCCAGAATCTATTACATCATGATAGGAGTTGCCATTGATATCAGTGAATAAATCTGAATGAAGCACTATTCATGTTGAATAGTAAGTACAGCAATATAATATTTTAAACATACACATAGCCAGATGACCAGAGGTATTTATGTATGTTATTGACATATTGAGGGATAATCAAAGTAAAAACCAATAAACCAAACTTGTTCTTAGTGATTAATCAAAGCGTACTTGTATTTCACATTCACCAAATCATCCAGTGATTGGCAGTGAGTCAAAGAACTCAGATTTCACTTATCTGTTCAAGTATGATTTAATGCAAGAACAACAGAAAGCTGAAACTATCGTCACATTAAGGTAGAGGATCGAAATATCTGCAAATAATTTAAACCTTATTAGTGTATGATGATGTTGATTAGCACAGTAACAAGATAAGAATAACTGAAACAATCTAAACACTGAAGCAGTAAAATGGCTTTTAAGTACCTAAACAAAAGATCACTTCCAACCAAAAGACATCTAAAGAGCAGAAAAATGTGTGATGTTCAAAAAAAGATATAAAGGATGACTTCATCACAAGTTTCTATTGTGCCTCTCAAAGCATGGTCTAGCATTTTGCATATTCTCTTTTCTCTGCAATGACTGCACCTGATTAGTCTCTTCAACACACATTCAAACAATAGGAAATGCTATCTGCAAAATGGCTTATTTCACACAATAAAAGAAAATCTTACTGATCTATCTTCCGAAAATTATGTACAAAAGGCTATTAAACAACATGCATCTGGCAAGTCAAATGGTTCAGATGGCATACAAATAAATCCACATATTGCTGATTTCCAACTATTAAGACATCTGCTGAAAATCCTCCAGTTAATAGGAGCATAAAATAGCTTCTTCCAGACTTGACTATTTCCCTCAACTATTACATAACAGTCAAAGGAGAGGGAATCAATCACTGTTTATAACAACCAGCTTCTTAGCGATTTCCCAGCCACAGTGGGCAAAGGCATTGCTCATGTGGTGCCATTCATTGGTATACTTATTTTTCCCTGGTTCATATCCTGTCACTTTCCAGGGTCAGATAAGCAGGAATAGACAAAATGTGCTGATCATGATTCTTGAAAATTCCATTGTAAACTGAAGAGGCAAATTCTCTTACATGGCTTTAACTAGACGGAGTTCTGCTTAGGTGAGGCATAAATAACCAAACAAAAAAGACAGGAACACACAAGTGCACAAGTGGAAGAGCAGAAATCCCTCGGTATCAATGCCAGATCCTACTGCCTTAAGATTCATGTCATCATTCCATGGTTAATGCCTTACTATGATATTTTGACAAGAAGAGGATCTAGACACCGAGGTGTAATGAAACTGATTAAAGCAATAATGAAATCTTACAAAACAGCATGCAGAAACTACAACTGAAAATTACTGTCATACACTAAGTAAAAGTCATTTAAGGACACAAACATTAGCAACAAAATACTCTTGAAACCAATACAGTAAAAAAAACCCCTAAAAGTTACACCCAGTGAAATTTCCAGCCCTAACTCACCCATCTTCTGCAGACCCCTAGATTTGGTGGCAGGAAGGACTATCTTATGCTCCGCTTAAAAATTAGCGAGCATCTTAGTTCACAGAAGGATACAGTATATAGAATAATTTTCGTCCTACAGAAAGCAAAACATAAATTGTACAATGGATATTCAACCTCTTCTCTCTGACAAGCTGTGGAATACTACTACAAATAGATAATTTAACATATTTTTTTTAAAAAGTACTCAGCACTGAGTCTGAGACTTTACAGTTTGAAGAGTGATTACATTCCTATAACAATCACTAAAAGGACTTTTAGACACTATGGCATTTCTACTGAGAGTTGTACCTGTAAAAATATTTCAATATAAAATTACTATCTCTAGTTAGAGGAGTTATATGATTACAGTTTGTCCTCACAACAGGTATCAGACAGTTTCAATTTCAGTCAGTTTTCTGAGAACAAGAAATAATGCAACAAGAGTAAGTGAACTTAGCCTGACTCAGCGGACAAAGCCATCACTGACCACTGACATTCCCACATAATCTCATTGCAATAACTGGTAAATCTGTACAATGTTTCTCTAGGATTGTTTAACACTCCCTGACTTACCAACCACTACATATGTTTATAATCCTGATAAAAGCTATTAAGCAGACATGGACACAAACATTAAAATTTTTGGGATAGGTTCTACTACTTTTCCTCAGGGAACAGGAAAAGTAAAGACAGCTCTGATCAGCTTGGACTGGTGGCAAAATACCTTGTCACTCCAAAGCATACAAGTGCTCAAAAATGGCAATGGGTAGCCCATATATTTGAGTCCATCAGGTTAACTCAAAACTCTTGCTGCCTCAAATCCTTGAAGGAAGCCCACCTAAGCAAATACAACAGTGACCAATTTTGCATTTTCCCTATGAACTATAGTATTTTCATAAAGCTTATCATAGCAATATTTTTAAGGCAGTGTGATTTGTATTACACCTTACTAGAGATTGTCTGACAAGATAGTTGAACATTATAAAAAGGGAAGGAGGAATGTAAAGGTGGGAAAATGACTGAAGAAAAGAAAGGAAGAATAAAAAGCAGAGAGAACAAAGGAGATTCGTTGAGTCATATTTACAGTTGAGTAATAAAATAATTATCATTATTTTAATAAGTAATAAAATCATTATCATCAGTAAACTACTGATAAAACAATTGGAGATAAATTAAAGAAGGCTCAAAGGAAAATAAGCAAAGGATCTTAAGATTAATTTTATCTTTTAAGACTTAAAGCTGGTCAGACAGAGTAGGAAGAGATGATGGTAGTACTGGTGCTGCTGGTAGTTTGTGGTAAAATGCGCTTGTTTCCAGCCTATCTCTACCCTTTCTGTCACATCTTGAACATTTTTTTATTGTCCTATTGCACCGAACAACATTACTTATCCCCTCATTCCCATGTTAGATTTGGGTTTTTTCCACCATTAACATAAAGTTGTTGCTGCTACAGAGTCTACTTGGCCTCCACGTTGGTCCACAGCTGGGACATAGGATGAAGGCTGTATCATCTCTTTTATGTCAAGAGAAAAAGATCAGAGGAGAAGAGCAGTGAGATGGAATAGTTTCTTTTCTCCTCCCTTCCCCCCTTTCCCATATGAACATGATGACTCATTATGACAGAAGTGTAATAAACTTCTAAAAAGGCAACCACAAAACATGTATTTTTTTCTGACAGGCACAGATACATTAAAAAAAAGCTCACACATTCAATGATATAGGATTAAATTATTCACTGCCAGCTTTTGGGGCAATATTTAAACATTACATCCTACAATGAAGCTCAGTTCTAAATTGCTATATCCGATTTATAGAGGTAAACAGCAAAAACTCCAAGCGTAACAGCTCCTGTAATGTCTTTATGTTGCAGCAGTGCTATCATTTAAAAAGAAGACTTTTTTTTCCTTACTCTGACTCTAAACTGCACCAAGCTGGTGAACTGTAAATTACTCCCAGTTTTCTCCTTAGAAGAAACTTCTTGCCCTCTTCTCTTGTTTTTTAGTGAGAAGCACTGTGCTCCTCACTGTGTGGTAAAACTGACTCTGCTATAAGGACCAGAACTTACATTGGAAATTTTACAGCTCCGGTGGGTAATGGACGGAGGCACCAGCTCGCCAGTGTACTGGGTGAGAGGCAGCTCACCATGCAATCCCACTGCTGCTAGTTCTTTAGGCAAGGTTAAGTACATGTAAATTAAAACTGCAAGCTATTTTTGCATAAAGTTGGTATTACTAATTTGTTAACTATGACAATTTCACACAGAAACCCTTTTGTTGGAAACTGAGTTTCTCATGTAATAATTAGCTGTGGAATATTACCCCAAACAGGTGTCTGTAGCCTGTCAAAGTCAGAACAGGTGATTTAGAATTAGCGTATTAAAAGAACTGTGAATTAGCGAAGCAAAAACGTGTTAATTTCTTGTTCCATCTGTTAATATGAATTCACTGCCAAATATTTTACTTTGTAGAACTGTGCTGGGATTGGCAAGAACATACACTATAAAAAAAAAAAAAAGTTTAAAGGCCTGAATGTTTAAAAATCATGACATACGTTACTGCAAAAATAACTTCTACATTTGAGCAAGGTTTTTTCTTTTGTATCTTTTAAAACTTCATAGTGAAGAATACCATATAATCCATAAAATTAAGCTAAAAGCTCTCCCAAATAAACTTTATGGCATTCAAAATCAAGTCTGAATGCAGTGTCAGAAGGAAATGTGAGAAAATATTATGAGTTGGCTTAAGTAAAAACTACAATGAATATCTTTATTCTGCGTTAAAATTTGAGACACGAAGTATTCAAATACTAAAGATATTTGAGAGGTGATTGTTTAAATGTAAAACTGGTATCTACCTGGAAAGGTCTGCCCAATCTGTACAGTAGCAAAGTTCCTATGAACATGCCATTCCTGAAGGTCTCTTGTGATAATGGGCATGTTCTGAGCTTTTTCTGTATTCAGTTGCAAACCCCACAGAAATTACCTTCTTACACATCTGATTCTTCAGAGCACTATTTATAGCAGTATGAATTACATTTCTTTTTACAATAATCCCCTACTTTGTGTTCCTTCATCTTCTGACTTGAAGCTGGCGTACTCCTAAGCTAATGCAGAGTCCAGAATATGGCAGGATTGTCAGTATTACAAAACCACTGCCCAAGAAGTAGATTTAGAGGCTGATTTTAAAGAAGGTATAGTTTACATTTGCTATTAGCAAAACCGATGTTTTTATGGCGCTACTGTCTTTCAAAAAAAAAAAAAAAGGAGAATATTTTAAAGCTTTTTAAATATAATTATCCAGCAATGTATTATATATACCCATCAACTATTAATGAACATCAGGTATAAATGTCCAACTCCTAATATATATGACTAATGACTGCAATATATTTTCTAGTGTGTCTTTCTCTACTTTTCTGGGCAGGCAGAGAAAAGCCCAGTTAGGTGTTTGCTCCCTGCTGTGCCTTACTGCTTCTCCTACCCTGTACCCTGAGCCTTTTGGAGCCTAGCCATCGTGCAGCAGAGCCTGCTCCCTGCCATGAACTGTTTTAACCCAAGAAAGACCAAGCACTAAATATATCCACAGCTACTAAGAATGAAAAGAGATTAGAGTATCATCAAAATACAAACTGCATCAGTGGTTTCAGTAGCTAATTTCTCCTATCTTTTTACCAGTGGTCTTACCCTGGAGAATATTGTGCATGAGTTTGCTCCCAGGTAGAAAGAGCAAGGTTACGGCTCCAACCCATACTTATATGATGTCCAACTGTCTGAATCTGAAAATTTGCCCTTAGCTCTTTTTTTTTGGACCTGGAAGGTGAAAAGGTGAAGCAGCTCAGAGGAAGATTACACATGTGAAGCAGAAGAAGGAGAAAGCCAAAAATGTGGAAATTTATAGAAACTTGTAAATTACCTACATCTTAGTGTATTTCTCACCAAATATACAGAATTATAAAGCTAATCCTGAAAGCATTTGGGTCTCTTTTGAGACAAGATTTTCTAAGGTAAGAGGCAGCCAGCATCTTCAAGCCTGGCCTTCAGAGACATAAATCAATTTACACTGAAATTTTTTTAGGAGACAAATATTTAAGCATTTGCTTGCTTAGTCTATCCCCTCATCATACAACCTGAAACAACAAATAAAGAGATTTGTAGATGTTTTCCTCAAGCTTGCATGCTGCTGTGTTGCAGCATGACACCATCCTGGCCCCAGGCATGTTGTTACTTCAGCATATATCCAGGACTTTTATTTTCTAGCATGAGAAAATCACAGAGAAATCCATACTACCACTTGGATAACAGGAGAGTGAAGAAATGCACACCCCATTACTGCAAGCGTTTCAAGCAAAGCTTAGAGATGTGCAGCAGGTTCTTAACTCCTAATGATATGATAGGTAGTTTCTCCTCCCTAGTTTTCTGCCACATCCAAGAGATTAATGCTTACATGAATCATCTGTAATGACTTGCATAATTTAGGGAAGTGAATGAGATTTTCTGCATTATTTATATTATGAACTCACAAGAATATGAATGGTGGCTTATGTAAATTCAAACCATGTTTACAGTAGCAAAGTGCGGAGATAGACCTGCAAGGGTTAAGTTGATATTTCCAGAGTTGAAGGTCTTTGTATCAACACTTTATTCCTTATTGCTTTAGTGCTGAGTGATGAGTTACAACCTATGAACTACATATGGAAACTTTTATTTTTTTCCAAATTTGAATGGGAAAATAATTATGTTGCTCACATCTTTTACATACTTGAAGTAAATTCATCAAATTTTTTCTCAGGGTGTGGGCTTGAATTCTTATATTTCAAAAATGAAGGCTGACAAAGTTTTAACCTTCAAGTAATATTTCTTTTTGTTTCCTTTTTTTTTTTTTAATGCTTGATAATTCAACCTAAATGTCAGCTTGGGCTTTAAACTAGAACACATCTATTTGTTCATAATATTTAAGAAATACAATGTCATTATGCTGTTATCAGTGGTAAAACATGTCTAATCTTGATATAGCATCACCTTTAACAAATGCTTGTAGGAGAAAACTAGCAAATGCATAAAACATTTTATGTAGTTTTAAAATATACAATACATTAAAGTTTTAGTTGACTTATCTGAAAAGACATATTTTTGGCACATAAATAAAAAAAGGCAAAGGAAGAACTTGTCAGAAGGCAAATAAAGTATGTAAATTAAATCAAAGGTAAGGCAGCTACACTTTTTGTATAAATAACTGTGTTAACAGATTTTTATGCATATTACAATATATTCAGATGTATTATTCTGCAAAACCAAATTCATTGCTTCTCTCAAAAAAAAAAAAAAAATGGGTTAAACCAACTTATTTTATAAAATTTGGTTGGGCAGGATAAGAAATGTAATAGCTATCTATGGAAAATAAATATAAAAATTATTCAAGCTCCATCTACTTTGTGTTAGTAATGAGATGCACTTCATTCAAATTCCTTTCAATTGAAACAGTGCTGAGAAAGCAAGAACATGATTCTGTAGGAAATGATTTCTAATCTTCATGATAACATACCAATATAATAAAATTATTTACAATTTACTAAGAGTTAATTCCAATAGTATAACATCTTTCTTGCAAAAATGTCAGGTTTTATTGATGAAAGAAACTAAGAATAAAACATTTTTACTTGTAGTCTAACTGTGCTGTTTTTCATTCTGTTAACCAAAACAACACAGCAATACTGTAAAAAAAAAAAAATAGCATCAAACTGGTTGTGTTTGCATGATTTCATCAAGAATCATAAGCAGCACAGTGAAGTTCTTTGGGATTTTTAAAACATTAAAAATAGTATGAGAACAATCAATGACTTTTTTGTTTATTTATTTTGGGGGAAATTTTTTTTTAAGGTAATGAGCATAAATTCAGTCAGAAATTACAAGTGTTGGTAGGCAGGTATTCTTATAAAATCTACAATCATGCTGCCATATTCATATTTTTAAATGCCCAGCTGCTGGGATTTGTTTGTTTGTTTGTTTGGGGTTTTTTTGGGGTAAATTAAATGTAAATGACACTTCAACAAACAGTTAACACTTACTCTTTTTTCTGTATACTGAATTTGTGATGTACATGGCAGGACTATTTTCACTGGAATCTGAATGTTATTTTACTCTTAGCAGTTCTTTTCCCTTACAACACTTCACCAATAATGTATCTTAATATTCCTATGAAAAAGGAAATATAGTTTAACTACTTCACTGTCTCATGATTGGTGGTATTTCTGAATATTGCCAAGCATACTTTAAGTTACCAACAATAAAATAGTTTCTGTTTGCAGCTACACAAATATTTTTGAGGTGTTTTGAGCTTCTTTGTCACAACCACCATACCCATCTCTCCCAATGGGCACTTGCTTTGCTCTTACGATATACCTTATATAAGGATTCACCAAGGCAGCCTGAGGAAAAATATATCAAAACAGAAGAAAAATAACCAGATTGTTTTTGTGCAAAGGACCACACAAGGCACAAGCAATGATAAGGCATGGTGCTGGTTTGAAGACCCTTGATGAATACTTCCCTATTGTAAAGTGTAGCTTTTTTTTCCCCCCTCTTTGGTTCTGCAGCAGTTTAAAAAGATAAAATTAGTTTAACTCTCTTCTTATGTCAAGGCAAGTAAAAAAGACATGGTGGTGTGCCAAGGCACAAAACCACAAGTAGCTGAAATTAATACTAAAAGCAGCTGCTTCATCCAATTCACATGGGGTTACCCTGCTGAAGTCCTTCCACTAGTATTTAGAAGAATTAACAAGTATGCCCTTATAAACAAAATACAGCAACTCTGCCTTGTCTCTTCACATAGGCTGACCCAACAAACTCAAGTGCTAACACAATAGAAGGAAACAGGTGGCTGAGAGAAATAGCTTGTATCCTCTAAAACAGCTGCCTTACAAGAAACTCAATCTAGGTATCCCAGACAAACTGTCTTTTCATAAAAGAACACGTACATGAGAGATACACAGTATACCTATTTAGAACATACCTTGTATTGTACTTTCTACTACCAACTGGTTCCCTGTGATTGACATAATTTTGGCAGATAATAATATTTGTATTTTTAAAACAGTATTTAATTTGTTTATAACAGGCTCTTACTTTCCATTTGCATATAAGAGCTGTTGTTCCCAAACGACCAGGAATACGACTGTAAGTCTCATATTACAGGTTTTCTTCTAAGAGCACAGTGGCCACTAACATGCTCAAAGGAAGCAGCAGGAATGAATGAATTGACCTAAGTCTCAGCAATCTGAACTATTTGAAGTGCAGGAAGCAGTGCAGGTTGGGCTATGTGAGAAAGGATATATACAGGTGATGAGTGATGGGCCATACCATGTGCACAAGGAGTAAAGTGGCACTTTACTCCTTGTAAATGGAGTAAAGTGGCATTGCTATTTTAATAGTGCGGTAAAGTGCACTTTACCGCACTATTATGATGTCCAAATCCTTACTGAACTATTGCCATTTTAACAGTGCAGTAATAGTGCACTTTACTGCACTATTATGATGTCCAAATCCTTTAAGGCAGAATGTGAATTGTTTACACAGGTAGTAAGTAATTCCAACTATTTAAATTAAAAGTTGAAATCTTCATTATGAAGAAAAACAACCATTCATCTTAAACACCACTAAAAAACCATAAAGTTGTGGTCACACTGACATAGTTACTTATACTATTAATCATAAACCAAGACGGATTTCAAAATAACCACTCTGCAACACCCCCAGCCTAGAGCTTGAAGTATTAAATATATCTAGCCTTTTATTTTGGTCCTGATAGATGCATACTAATCTAAATCTGCCCTGGAAAGCATGTAGAATTATATTTTACATATGGATAGATATGTTTCAGAGATGGATCTTTGCATAAAGAACTCTTAACTTTCTTTTTGATACTATCAATAAAATATTTTCAGTTGCTATGAAATAAAACAATATATGTGAAATATATAACCATAAATCTAAATATGTTTCTTCACAAATCTGCAGTGATCTCAATGTTTAATATATAAGAGAAAACCTGTTTAAAGTTTCAAATCCTAAAGTCAGTATTGAATCCATTAGGACTTAAGAAAAATTGTGGTATGTAATGCTAGGAGATGAGTACTTTTAACAGACATGCTCTCTTGAAACAGTACAGCAGCACATGAAAAGGCAGATGGAGAGGTGCACTATTGCTGCAACTAAGGATGGAAGGTGATCAAGGGTGGACAGCTATCAAAGAAGGAGCTCAGAGTACCCTAAGTCATTAAATTCATTTCTACTTGCCATTGATATCATCTCCATCCTACCATCACTACGGCTCTTATGACTGATGAAAAGTCTTTTATGATCTGTGGGATCATCTCTGGGAATGGGGAAGGTGGAAACAGACTAAATGGAGATAACAACATACAAGTTATCAATAGATGGTGCTAAAATCCAGCAATATATCCATTCACCCAAGGCTTTTTACAACCTGGAAAAAATATTACAAATGGAGCTGGAATGGTGAAGATTTTGCGGAATAACATCACCATAGATTTTACATTTTGGTGTGTTGGTTTTCACTGTGCATTGAAAACCCAGGTTTCTTCATTGCACTGTATACATATGTAAAGAGAAAATATAATTATTGCAATAGCAAAATATCTACGTTTTTGCAAATGACTGCTGATCATAGACAGCAGCTCTTAGCTGCAGCTGTTACCATCATGACATTAATTCTCCATTCATTTGAATGGGATTTAATGGTGCTGTCATAATAATCTTGTGACACCAATGGAAACTCCTGGAGACAATGCAACAATGTTAAGATTGAATAAATTGATCTCCCTACTGTGATATGTTTAGCATCGTGTTCTGAAATTTCTATATTTGGGGAGCTTAATTATATAGAATTTATTAGTCTGACATATTAACCTCATTTTTATGACCTCCTCAAAAGCTTCCAGATTTAATTAAATAATTCTCTATAGCTGCAGAAGCTGTTGACTTCTTTGAAATGTATTCATGAGTCTTCTCTGCTCTACAGAAAACATAGTGTCAGGTTTTAATGGCAAAGTATTTTTGTCATGTTATTGTCCTATTAGAAATCCAAAAGTCCAGCTCACTGTAGTTTTTGCGCATTTTACATTTGTGAAACCCTGCGTTTTACAGATGATTAATGAACCACTCTATAGATAGCTGTACAAATATAAAACCTGGTTCAGTGCAGAAAGACCTAAATATACAGTAATGGTGGAAAAGAACTTCCTGAAATTTGAGAAACCATGTCAAATATAAAAGAAACACACAGACAGATTTTTGGAACTGACCATGGTACATATTATAAAAAGATAGAGATCAACTTCTCAACTTTAGACTACAGAATTAATGAGTATTATTGTTTCCACTGTCAAAAATTTAATCCCATTCTGGTTTTATTTCGCATCTCTGCATAAGCTTTGCATTGAAAAAATACTTGATGCTAGCTCAATCTGTGGAAATATCCATTTCATAATCAGAATCTCAATATGGGTGAACTGCACACTTAATTTCTAAAATAAATAAGCTTCAAAAAAATATAAAGGGAGCAAAGGAGTGTTCCTGAGCCCTGATCCTTGTCTGTAACCACAGGTGCCTGCTTTTCCCAAGGCAGAGGTATCTCACAGCATTTGATGAGTGCTGTAATATTCCCTGTCAATTTTACATTCTGCTTGGCAGCAGCAGAAACCTGACAGGCATCAGCATAGTGATTGGCAGTACCATGCCTGATAATGCGAGTCAAAGCAATTGGCAACAGCACCACTATCCCCCTCACAGAGTCCCAAATTTACTTATAATCTCACAGGTGATCTTTGATGATACAGGCTGGGAGATCATGGAAAGCAGAAGACTTTTTATGCCCCTTAAAATTTATTGCTGGTTATATATATACATATATAGGGGATACTTCAGCTGAAGACACAACTCCCACTACTTTATAGGACCTACATATCCTTGGATCTAGAAAGAGTAACTCTTTTGGGTGTTTAATACCTTATGTCTTTCCTGGTTATCACAGAATTGTTAGGGTTGGAAGGGGTCTCTGGAGATCATCTAGTCCAACCCCCAATGGATTTACATCTTTGATTTCCCCAACTGTGAACAAATGCAGTGATACCTTTCTATATCAGGAAATGGCTAAGAATATTAATCATTTAATGTTCGTAGCAAGATCTGAAAAATAAGACTTGTATACATTTATTACCACTCGATATCTGTTCAGCCTCAGCCCTGCACCTACCATTAGGTTTCTATGTGATCACAAGATTTTTTTACTTAGAGCTTAATCATGAGTCCTTCTTTCTCAAATCCCCTAAAAATTCAAAATTTGATATCAGAAGTTCAAGCTACAGTAAACATTTCAATATTAAAGCAGAAAAGAAGGGGAACTTTTCAAAAGGAGTGAGGAAATTGGAACCAAATTGTTTTGATTTGAACAAAACCAAACTTACAGAGAAGCTTGGGCTGTTCTTCCCTCCTTCACCCTCACCCTCTACTCCTACTGATCCAGCTGACCCTTCCCAACGACAACAGCTCTTCAATTGCACTTGACATACCTATGACATACCTTCAAAACCATCCTCATAAAAGCACAGATATGACAGCTTAGATGTCATAACCTATTGCTTCGCATCTTAGAGTTTTGTGCTCATGAGCACTTTAGAAGTGTGTTGTAGAAAAAGTTGTTGCAGTGGAGGAGGATATTTTCATCACTGGAAAGCAGAATTAAAGTAGGAGACATAACAGAGATTAGTAAAACATGTATTGGTGGCCTGTTATGCTAGCTGTCCCTCTTGAGGTACCCAGAAACAGGAGGTTTTGAGGTGGATGTCATTTAATGCTATTTTCCAAGCCCTTAAAGCATTTTGTGCTAGCATTGCTTGCCACCAAGTGAGACCCTTGTTTGACATGACAGTAGATTTGAATAAAGGAATTTATTATTCAAAAATATTCTGATCCCTTTTGCCTGTCCTTTCTTCATAAATATTTTGTTGTTTTTTCATAGTACACTGAAATTAAAACAAGATGAAATCTCCCTGCCTTTAACATAGTCAGGGTTAGTTGGCTCCAAGAGGAATTTTTCAAGATTTTTCACCAACTGCTCCTACTTTGCTCTTTATAAATTCGATTAAGTATGTACTGCAGCACCTAGGAAAATCAGAAAAAGTGAATAGCTTAGTTTGAAGCCTGACCACAGCACATCCTTTACACATTTTTTTCAGCTAAGGTTTATACCCCTTAAACTGCTGTGGTGCATGTTGCTATCCACAAAGATTTAAAATTCATCAAACAGACAAAGTGTACATTTAATACTCACATGAGGGAATACAGAATGCCTTTCAATACATCAAACTCCTAAACCTTTTACATCTTTCATTTTTAAGCTACATGGATTTTGATTTGTACAATTTTTAAAATATTCTGAAGCCTAGTCAATCTAACACTAAAAAGCACTGTTGCACAGTAAGAAATCAAGAAATACAATTCAGCAAACCTGGTATAGTTGCTCCCCAGGGAAGTTTTTTTCCAATTCTGTTTGTCATAGCCCAGATCCATCATGTCATGCTAGCCTAACTTACGACTTCTCTCTTTTTTCTTTTTCCTTTTTTTTTCTTTTCTTTCTTTTACCCATTTTGGCACACTCCAACTATTTTCTGTTAAACCAGTGCTGTCACAAGAAAACATATAAAAATGCTCTTTTGCAAACATACTGTTTGGTCTCTACTGAACTCTCCAGAGCCACAGATTTCTCTCACTGTCTTTATCAGGGGTGAATGTTAACAGATCACTGAACCTTACTGTCAGCAGTGACAGGCTTAAAGTTGTTTTGTGCAAGGTGGAGAAAAAACAAAAAAGGTTTCTGTGCCCTGTATCTAGAAGGTCTCTGATTTAACAGCAAAGGCTTATGTTCAAAGATGATTAGTTTAAAGGCATTTCAGAGAGTTTTGATTGTAGCTGCAGTTGGGTGTCTTGCTACTGGGTGAAATATGCATTCCCCTGAGAACAAAGGCAGCAGCAATCTTATTCTGCTGAGATGGCAACTTTAATAATTCCATGTATTTATCAGTATTGTGTCAAGGTCTTAAGGATTTTGCCTTTCAGGTGAAGTTGGAGGTGAATGGAATGGGTACGACGCTGAACAATCCCACTAAGATATACAAGGAAAATATCCCATAATGTCCTGTGGGAGAGATAAAAAAAGATTCCTAAGTATCTGAATGCACATAACATAGAAAAATGTCTTCAAGTTTTATGAAAAGAAGTCTTTTTAAGTTGGGCTTTAGCCTATTGATAATGTGGCGAGACCAGGTGGTTTTCTTCCATACAGAGAAGCATTAAAAGAAATATTAACAGTGTAAATTATCCAGCAGTATTTTCACTCAGAAGTTAAAATAGTGAAAAAAAAAAAAAAAAAAAAAAAAAAGAAAAAGGAATGAAGGTTAAATATTGAATGTATTGAAAATAATAGCACGTCATATTGACTCTTGGACTTTTATAAAAGATGCAACTTGAAACATAAATAATGGAATTTGTTAAAAAACAGAAATAATAGCAGCTGATGGTGGCATGGGTAGGGCTTGACTAAGCACAGATATTACACATAAACTCATATAGAAACAAAACACTTCTTTGCCTTTGGATATACAAACATTTTCTGTAAGCTTACTCTATGTACCCATGTTCAGTGACACCAGGACAGATTTCACTGTCCCACAATGATAATGACCAACAGGGAGAAACTATTCATTTGGTGAGGATATATCTATCCCTTCATGCACCATCAGAGAGATATAGGGGACTTTCAGGAGGAAATGCCTCCTAATTAATGATAGTTCAGAGCCTTGTGAAGTGTGAAAGACTGTCTGGAAGAATGTGTAGCGTAAGCATGATTCTAAAGGGCCCAGTAGTCCAGTGCTAGAAAGCAACAAAAATGTAGGGCTAACATGCAGGACAGGAGGGGCAGGTAGCTAGGGGAAATTTAAGATCAGATTTTAAAACATTTGGATACCCTAAAGATACCCCTTTGAACAATTATAAGGTCACAGTAGGCCTTTCTCTTTCAATGCCTTGAAAACTTCATATTTTAAAAGAAAAAAAACATTCTGCTTGACATGTTTACTCCATTAAAGTTGGCAAGTTCTTAGCCATGCTTCATTAATTAAGATCTCATGATGCTTTAGGAATTACCATAGAGTCACTGGTTATAAATGCCTTGACACTGCAGTGGTTGTATCAACTTATCAAGAGGCAGTTCTAACTAGAAACAATTTTCACCAGTATTTAAATACAAATTTTCATATTACTAAAGATTTTTTTATAGAATTTGGTGGCTACCAAAGAGAATATCTTAATTCTGCTAAAAATCACAAAACAGGAAAAAGGCAGAGATATCAGAGAGAAACTTTCTAAATGCAGAAGACTGCTCACAGATTGATTTTCATATCAATTTTCTTCCGACATGTTTGTCTTATGCTGTGTCAAGAGGTAGAGATCTGCCACTGGCCACCGCAGTCAAGCTACTGTTAGTGTGTCCCTTGACTTTACTGGGCAGTAGCTGTGCCCACAGCCTCTCCAGTTCCTGGTATCAACTGGTACTGCCAGCAGCATGGCTTAACTGTGTGGTGGGAGATGCTGCACATCCTAGAAGTTTCTCAGTAGGTTGAGCATTTATGCAGACTCTGGACCAAAATCCCTGATCCCCAGGATCAGGTCTAAGAGACCTCTGTTTTCATTCTATACAAGGTTTGGTGGCAGTTAACCAGAATACAGTAATAAGATCCAGAGCAATAATTTGCAAGCCAAAGATTTTTCCCTTTTATTTTTTCCTTTCCTTCTTTTCTTCTTTTACAGCAAGGTGTTCTTGCAAGCATGGGTGCCATGTTTGCCAGAATTTAACTACACTTTTTCAAATTACTGCCTATTTGTTGGTCAAAAGATACCTGTTTTCTGTAGGCTAATTTTTCCTCCTCAATTGATTTGTTATTTGAGTCTAAGTTTTACACTGAGCCTCTGCTGGAACTACACAGGTGTGGGATTACTGGGCTGGCTGCAGCCTGCCCAGAAGCCCTGCTCCATGGAGTACTTGCCCACCCTGAGGCTGTACTTGGGTAGCATTTGCGTCGCAGCACAGTCCTCATTCCCCCCTATTCACAGTACAGCTGCACCAGCCTGGATTATAAATCTGTAGTTTTCATTTTTTCTTTCAAAGCTACCATAAGGTGACCTGAACTGGCATGGACTCGCATGGTCTAGCCAGTGACAAGCAGGCTGTGCTAAGCAGAAGTTAGCTAGGAGTAGGCAGAGAGAAAAGTGTTTCTTGGGGATGGAAAGACCTAAAATGTTGCTCTTCCAGACAATCCTTCAGATAGGGAATCCCAAACCATCTAGCAGTTTCAGTTTCAAAGCTATTCCCCAGGAACTGAGGACCACTATCAGCTGGAGGCTAATTAGGAGCAGCTCAGCTTGTTCAAACTTAGCATTTTAAGACCAAAGTGTGCTAGTGTCACAGAAAAGCTTTACCTGGAAAGGGTGATCTGTGATCAAATCCAAGCCAGTATTTTCTCTCTCACTCTATCCCCAGTCCTTTTGCAGCGGTGGCACAGATGGGGACTCTCTTGTGGGATGGGAATCACTGGTGCTCTGCCATCCTGCAGTGCAATTGCTCTGCTTCTATCCAACGACCAGCAATCTTGTTTTCCTAAAAGTCTTTCCAAATAATATGTGCACATGGCATCTGTTTGCAATGTATATTTGCCACTAGTGTTTTTAAGTAAGAATGGTGGGGTCCGTATGGCACAGAACATAAGGATTGCCATGGTAATTAGTCATTATTTGGACTAGCAGAGTAACCACTATCAAAGACTATTAATTCTCTCATATCCTAACATACCCAAAGTATTTTCTTTGTTTCTACACTTTATCTAAAGTATTTTTGCTCTGAAAATACTGCTGATATTTATCATTAGCCTGACACATTAATCTATACAGGAAAATAACATTTTTAGGAAAGTTTGCATTTAATTTTCTTTTAGGATTAAATATTTTTTTGTTACATCACAACATCTATGTAACATTTCTAAATCATCATGAGTTAAAGGAAAGCAACCAAAACATTAAAGAGTAACACCTCTGTAACAAAGCATATATGTATCTCTAGTTGATGTACAAACAGAAAAAAGATCATTCACCTACAGCTTCTGTTCTCTGAGACATGTTTACTCTGCATGTATTCAGTCTGGGTCTTATTTCTGAAATTCAGATTTTTTTTAAAATTCTTAAGTAGCCAACAGATGTGCTCAAGCATGCCCAGCCCTGCACAGTTTTCATGCTACCTGGGAACGAGCATGGCTACCTGAAGCTCAGAAATACCATGCTGAGGAGGGCTGGCAATGTGAGTAAATACACTTCGAAGAGGAACAGTCATAGTTATGAAACTGTTCTTCTTCCTCTGACCACCAGTATGTATCTAGGAGCATTCATTAATTCCTGCAAAGCTAAGGAAAGGAAATGCCACTGCACTTTGTGAAAATACAGTGGAAGCTCAAAGTGACAGCAGCTCCATGCAGCAAAAAACTGGAGATGGATGATCCTGACTGTGCCAGGTGGCTCCCCAACAAACCTCACAAGCTGAAGATTGCAAAACTCCTCTCTCTCAAGCTAGAAGAACGGAGATCTTGGTATCTTATTCCAACAGAAAGAAAGGCTCAGCATCTTTGCTCACACCAACTCACCTGTATAAGACAGTGGGGTAAGTATATAAAGTGAGACAGACAACAGATAAAGCACTCTGGTCCTTTTAGCTATGAAGAGAGTCTTTTTTTTTCCTTTTTTTTCCTAAAGAAAAAGAGAGGAGAAAATTCTTCTGAGCTTCACACTGGTCTATGTCCACATGGAGGAGAGCTGTTTGGTCTTGGAGCTCACCCTCACCTCGCTCATCCTAAACTGCTCAGGAAGTGTAGCAGACGCACAGGGTTGTAGGAGAAGTTTTGCAAGAAATCTCCAAATCCAATAATGCCAATGATGAACATGGCAGGCTCTTAAAGGAGCACAAGGACTATCCTTTGGGCCCTTGAAGTCTGGAGATGAGTAAAACAATGTTTGAAGTTTAGTAATTACATTAAGCAAGCAGGTGGGAGCCAGATGCTGAACAAATGCTTCAGATGTGAAGGTGCTGGTGCCCCAGTGTTTTGCCTGGACCTGTATGTAGACATCAAATATATTTTAAAAATATGAAAAAAAATTAAGGTCTGATCCTGAAAACATGCTAGTGAGCAGCAGGGTATGTTATACTAGTTGCCATATTGACTTGTCTACAGCATTTGCATAAAATTTGTACATTTGTATATTTCATGTTGGATTATCATTTCTTACAGTTTCCACATGTTCTTTCATCAGGAAAATAATGCATGATCAAATGGTAAGTACTATTTTTAAAATGTTTTTATGCATTTGAACTAAAAATATTAGTTTATCTTTTGCTATTCTGTCAAGCAATATTGTACTGATTAAGTTTTTTAAATATTATTGCTGCAGATGGAGTATACGTAACCTGTGTTTATACTCCATTTCATGTGCTTACATCTTGAATCTTGACAAACTTTGAATTGTTGACCATACCCTTATGAAGGATCAGAATGTCATAACCCCTTTAGTCAATATTTTGAAAGGATAATTTGAGTGAGTAATTACATTCCAGTTCAGAAGAATATTAAAATAACTAGCTTATGTGAATACATCCATCCTAATGGAAATATATATTCCAGAAGAGTTGGAAGAATTAGCTTAATGTCACTGTTGTATAAAATTCAATGACTTGAGCTTTTAGACAGGGCTGCACAGGCAGACTGAAAACATCTTGGCTCGCTTGGTTTTGCATCCACTGTATCTGCTTCCAATCTCAAATTCCAATAAATGAACAACAAAGAAATCAAAAGGAAACTGCATGGCTCGCCAGCTTGAACCTTGCTTGCAGAGAAACCAGACAAAACCACACAGTGTGAGGAAACAAACATAAAAACACAGTGTAATATGTTTTCTATTGTTTCTGCCAAAAAACATCAATTGGTCCAGATCCACACAAAATCTGCCTCCTTCTGCTTACATTTACCCCATGCTCACTGAAGGACTGGTGAGATTTAGTGAACTTTAAAGTAAACGAGGCCAAGTTCTGGTGTAACCTTCATTTGGTTTCATCATAAAAATCACACACAGAGCTATCTCTCAGAATTAAAGAGACAAAATCCTAGACAATTAAGACAAACCCTTATGCTCATGATCAACTTACTTTTTCTCTCTATAATGCCTACTACTTCCATGAATGGTTGGGAAATTAGAAGATATTACCCAAACTAGTAGCTTGAACAGTATTAATAGTACAGCAGCACAAGCGCACATATAACAATGAAATCCTTAAAGGATTACATTGTAAGACTGTTTCTGAGATGGCAGCATCTATAGTGTGGGAAGAAACCTGATGGTGATAAAAACGTTAGAGCTATATGCTGGATTCAACTTGCTGCTATGGATTATACTGGTGGTGATGAGTACATACTCCACTCTGAACCAGAAAAGCCTTTCTCTACAAAAGGGTGTAGAAAAATTATATTCCTTCAAAACATACTGGTTGGATGAATTACCAGGATTAGGCAACATGGCTAAAAAATTTGCTAACAATTCCAGGCCTAAATTCATGGACCAGTTCTTTGTAAAGACCTATATGTATATACCTGTATAGATAGTGCCCTTGTCATTTGAGCTAGCTAATACAGTGAGCAAACCACCAAGAAATGATAAGAAAGTCACTTCTGCCTGGTTGATACTCTCCTGGCATCAGGATCTGCAACCTAGAAATGTCATTAGTCAGAGTGTACTTACACGTGTAAACGTGTACAGCCATATACATACAGACACAGTTGCTTCTTTTTGTTGGCTTGATCTTTAATTAAGAGGAGCTTATGGCTAACCTAAATATAACGAGGCAGAACTTTTTTTCTTTTTTTTTAAGCTTCTCCTCTTCACTTATTGCTAGTCTAAATGTCTCAACCTTTCATGCAGATCAAAGAAAGGAGAAATTCTTAGTAACCATCACTGTCCTCTTCAAAGTTAAATATTGCTACAGATGGGAACAGAAGGCTTATTGCTGCAGGACAGTGATCTTACAATGCACATCTGGAGCACATTGTCTACAACCAGACTGGCAGTGGAGACTGCATGCATCAGATGCCATTAGTAAAAAAATCTGTTAGCACAAAGAAATTATGGTAAGTGTACAAGATGGTCAGATGCAGAAAAGCACCATTTGGAGATTTGTTAGTAAATTAGGCTTTATTTCAACTGATTCCCCAAGGCTTCTTGAGGTAAGAACATTTGTTTTCCTTCATTTCACCTAGACTTGCTGCAATTCAGTGATTGTAGACTTCTATATAGTCTCAATATTTTTTATTTTCAGATCTGTCACTCAATGCATCACCCATGATTTGACCTCTCTCCTGAGCCTTACTAAACAGCCGCATATCATCCAAACACAGATAAAACAAAATGAAACAAAACAAAAGGTAGAAAAACAGTACTGCAAAAAACTATCAACATTTGTACTGACTATTCTCAATCTCACATTTTATTATTAATTAAATCAAGAATACAGTGTCACAATTTTGGTTCACAAATAGCGCTGGTCAAGACAGATTGCTCACAACACCTACATAATTTCTAACTTTAGGAGGCAACGTGACCTTTTCCATTACCTACCCTAAAATTGACTTTTGGGGGGTTCCAATACTTGAAAAAACACCCTTCAGCAAACAAGTTTTAGTATACAGAAGTAAAAGGCATTTGTGCCCAATCATTTCTAGTCTATAGTGTTTACCTACCATTAAAAATACTTTGTTCTCCAATCAGAGGTTATGTTGAATGCAACAATGTCACACTGCAACTACCAAATAAATTAAGCAACCAGCAGAACAGGTCATCGGCTGAAATTGGTTGGCATCACCTGATTAAACTGTCATAAAATATGAAATAAATTCATAGACATCTAAGTCAATTTGCTAAGCGAAAGAAGACTGAGGAAGATGAATATTTTACTTGTAATGAATAATCTGAGTTTCAGTAAGAATACTGCAGATATTTCAAAGTTACATATTTACTAGAAAGATCTTCAAAAATCTCTTTAAAAAGTAAAATGTGTGATGAACTTTTCTGACATTTACAAAAGTAATTAATTAATATGATTAAGCAAATTAGATGGAGCCAAAGTCTGACTGATTGTAAAGCATGCTGCAAGAGCCACCTGTTTGCTAGAAAGATTAGATACTATCGTGCTGGCAACTAGAAAAAAAAACAGAGAATTATGAAGATAGAGAAATGTCTATATAAATTGATCTTTGAGATGTGTCTTGTCTAACATACATCACCATATTATCGCAGCTTTATCTGATGAAACAATTGTCCATAAGACAATTTTGCTTGCGAAAAAAACCCCTACAGATTAAGCTAAAACAGAGTCACTGCTAGGTAGGTCAATAAGGGTATTTATGGATCTGATTACTAGTTAGGTACCACAGCTCGTCTGTGGATCTACCTAGTCAGTTCCCAAGGTCCAAGAAAATTCTCAGCACTACACTCATCTTCTCTCAAGATTTGCTTTCCTTCACCTTGAGGGCAGCAGTGTATGTTCCTGCTGCATAGATACAATATCTTTGCCACAGATAACATTTAGCACTTAAGAATCAAACTTCTGGTTAGGAACAACTGCTCTGAGCAACATGAAATCATAGGATATTCATTCCTTGTCACCTTTTACAACTTTAAACAAAACTCAAAAACAGGGTAGAGAGAGACTTTCTATTAAGTTTTTATAATTTATTAACACAAATCTCCAATCTTGTACTTTATAGCGCCAGGCACTTTGTATGCATGGAGCAAATCCATCACTTCTATCACTAGGAGACTACAGTGAAAGTATAAAGGGAGAGACAACACACAAAGCTTTAAAGGACTTGAGCAGCACTGGAAATATGCAAATTAATTAAAGCAAGCTTTACTACAAGACCACCATCACATGTTTGAATTTGAGAGCAGAACTCTTCTTCAAGCTCTGCAGTTGGCATGTTGAGCTTGTCTTCATGGTTAAGCAGAAGAAGACTTCAAAGAACTCACTTAGTGTTCAAGGCAAGAAACAGATGAAGGTTGGAGCAGAAGCATAGACTTCTGAGTTTATAGTGCAGGTACAGTATCTCAGCTGTGCTGATAAATGGGATTGTCCTGTACCAGCACAGGATTAAAGGTCTTGGAGTCTGGAAAGGAGGCAGGAGATGAAGAGAATAATTTTCCAGACAAGCTAAAGTAGCAGATAAAGAGGTGCAAGAAGAGCAAATTTACAGAAGCCCCAGAGAAGAAGATTTTTGGGAACAGTTTCTGGTGTGGGAGCTAGCTATCAAGGTAAGAGAGAAGGGCCATCAGTTCCAGCAGTTGTATCAATCCATTAACTTTTTCATGGAAATGATGCCATAATGCTCACTCTAATACCCTAGAGATTTAGCTGAGGTTGGCATGGTGCCTTATACGTTAGATTACCATCACCAAAATAACACGTTGGCACCTGAGTAATAACAAATTTTGCAAATCACAATCCCTGCAAAGAGAAAATGCTAACAAATGGCCGTATCTGTGAAAAGAAAATGCTGGATATAGAAATTAGCAGAGCTGGCAGCTAGGTATGCTCATTTAGAAGTGTATATATGGACTATTCTAGAAACAGCTTTAGTCACGTTCAGCCCTGCTGTTTGTATCATACTTCTGCCATACCGATTAACTAAACACAATATTAAAGATGCAAAAAACTGTGATTTGAAAGTTCTGACATAAACAATCCCTGAAAAAGAAGCAAATAGAGCACACATTGTCTATGCCATTTGTGAGCCAGTGGATCTAATGGTTCACTTACTTTACAACCTGCTTTGGAATAATTTGGCACATCTCTAATTTTAACAAGCTTCAGTGGGATTAGATAAAATGCAGACTTTGTTTACATCAATTAACACTCAAAGAAGTACAAAAGAACTTGTTAACTGTGTTTATGAACAAAAAGTAACAGAGTGAGAGTTTGTCCAAAGTTATTGTATGACTTACTCGGATTGGCACAACTGTCTCTAAAAGACTAAAAACAAACAAACAAAAACCTGAACTGCATTTTCAAAAAAGCAGATGTGTATTTTTAATTACATTGCAAATATAAGCTACATTTGCATTAACTGCATTTTCAGTTTTGCATACATCAAATTCACAGAGATGACTGCAGTCCTCCACATGCCATGTACGCATTCACTGAGTTAAGCGGAAAACCAGAACCATTTCACCCGAGTTGACAAATACATTGACCACTGCTATATTATTATTCCTATTTCCAATTATTTTACATCAAGTGATTATAAGCACATTCTTCTCTATACGTTACAGAAATGGAAAAAAAAAATAAAAAAGTAGATGACTTCAAACCCAGCACTAATCATCCTCAGAGATAATACATGGACACATCCCACAGTCCTCAGAAAAGATTTGGAAATAGCAAAGGAATTAATGAAGATACAGAGTGGGAAGGAAAAAGCGGGTAGAAGCAAGACAGTTTAAAAAGTGAGTGAAGCAAGAAAAGTACACTATGGAACATAGCATACTACATCTGTAGTATACAGCTTATATCAGCTATACCTTCTGAAAGATTCAGTCTTTTTGGTGATTACCATTTTGCCCCCGTATCACATTTCCATAGATCTGCATGTGTTCAAATCTCTAAGTAACATAAGAAATATTTTCAGAAGTTTCTGACATTTTTAACACCCCCAAAATCAGCCACTTTTAAGGAAGCTTTCTGTTCCCTGCTCATGTGGGGAGCGGCACACGACAATATTTTCTCTCTATCTTTTCCTATTATTAGCTCAGCGATTCATAAAATAATGTTACCACCATATCTTGGTGTTCTTAGCTAAATTTGTGTGTAGTCAAGAGGCCTGGACATTATATAATAAGCACATTTTTGTTACTCTAATAGCACATCATTTTAATTAGAAGTGACGCCCCAAATCAAAAAAACTGAGCGGCTCTCACATGCTGTCATCAGCAAGAGCACTGGCCATTCAATAATAAATATCCCAATCCTGTGATCCTGCAAGTTCTGCTTCCTAATATGATGAAATTTATTCTTACAAGCTGATAACAAGGTTATTGCTATACTAACAGCGGTAAAAGGTGACTCTGCTGAAACAGCCTGGCATACTCAACCATTGTGGACCAGAGGTCTATTGAACTGCAACAACAAAGAGAATCAATTTCCTCAACTGTTTTTGCATTTCTAAGCTTGCAATGGCACAGCACAAAGCACAGCTTAATGAAGCTTAGATGAGCAATGCCATGGGACAGCCAGACCTGCTCTAACCATGAGACCTAATGGAGAGCTCTCCCCACCAGGGAGCACAGCCACTGGCTGGAGACACTTCCATGCTTTAGCATTTGAGGACAAGCAAGATGGCAATTGCTCATTTAGCCACAGCTAAGAGAAAGAGGCAGGAATGGGTAGAAGTGTGCAGTTGACTATACAGGTTGACTAATCCGTACAAATCCCAGTGATTTCTCACCCTGAACTCTGGCTATGCCATTTGCCTGCTTCACTCCACCATGCCACGATTTCAAAAGCTGTGCTGATTAACTGCAATAGTTGTACCAATGGAGAAGCCTAGTAACAGTCTTTAATTAATGGGGCCACACTAGCTGTATTACAAAAATAATTCTTTAAGGAAGGGATATTAAGTGTGAAAAAAAAAAAAAACAAACAACGAAACAAACCCACAAACAGAAAATAATTAAGGAAATAGAACAAAGAAAATTCAAGAACTAGAGAAAATATAGAAAAAAAACAAGAGAAAATATAAAAAATATAGAAAATGTAGCCCAGACACAACTGGTTTTAGGGGGGTTCTGTTTGGTTTTTTTTCTTAGCTTTGTGTAGGTTTATAAAGAATGAGTGTGAATTTAGGAAAATATCAGGAAGAGAAATGTTCCTCTAAAGAGAAGAAAAATGGTCTATTATAACAATCAAATAAAAATTAAATAGTTTTAAGCATAGTTATAGGATTACTGGTATCAAGTTTTAAAGGAAGTGTCATGAATATCATGCAGACCAACAAGCGTATTGGGACCTGGAGGTTTTTTTCTAGTAATTACCGCTTGTTGAATGGTAGTTTCTGAAACCGTGACAGCCCAAGTAAACAGCCATGCACACACTCAGTATTTAAGTAATTGAGTTTATAGAGGCTGCTTGATATAGCCCCTAAATATTAACATAGACAGGTAGATGTATCAGAGAAACCCAACTCCAAAATGCTCTCTAAATCAGACTGACTATAAATGCAGAGTATCGCAGCACATATTGATAAAATCCTGATAGATATCTAAACCCTGGACAATCTAAGAGCAGCTTATCATTGATTGCATGCTACACAACAATTTAGGTTTTGTTTTCCATTAGCAAATACCTCAAATTACATGAAAGGGAGAAAAAGTTCCCTAGATACAAACATTAAATATTTATCAGCCTTATGTCTGCTCAGTCACCACTCCTCTAAAAAGTCCATTAATTAAATACTTCAGAAACGATTAAAACACTTCTTTAGAACTTATTGGCACCTGTTAATTCACTGACCCTACAAGACTATGGCAGTAAATGTCTCTTTTGATTGCTTCTGTTACCAATAGATCGGCAGCTTAAATACAAAGGAGACATGATGCAACTTCTTGTACCGCAACACTGCCTTAAAACACAAAAGCCAGTATCTACAGGCAGAGAAACAGAACATTTATGTAGACAGGGCAGCACAAATAATCTATTTAACCTAATCTTTTAATTACAGGAAACATCTCGTAACAAAACATACAAGAGCAATGAAATGACCCAGAGCTAGAAATCAAGATGATATATTTGTGCATGTGAAAGTAACACCAGCAGAATTCATAAAAGAAAACCTCCTTGGGCATTATTATCTTTCTGTCAGGATATACTGTCATCACATTGGGAACAGGAGAAAAATGACTTACAATATGTTATTAAAATACAAAAATGTAAAATAGAGGGTAAGCGAAAACAAGAACAGAGAAAGGTAAAATTGAGGGGTGGGGGAAATGCAGGTGAAAAGAAATTGCAGTTTGAATTAAAAAGGGAGCATCTTACAAGGGGGGAGTAAAGAAAAAAGGGGCAGACACTAATAGCCTAACATAGCACAGCACCTACTCCACACAAGTTGTAATGATTTTGGTGTCATTTACTCATTAATACACTATTGAGCAGAGAGGGGTGTTCAAATCTGGCCCTGCTTGGGCAGTATGCAAATCTTCTCCTACTCCTCTGCAAGCTTTTAAAGATAGCTGGCAGAGAGTCCCCTGAAGAGTCCTGGCAATGCCACACTCTGCGGTGGGAAACGAGCATCTTGCAAAGAACCCCTGAGATCCTCCTACACCCTCAAATCTGCGCAAGTGGAGAAGTGTTGCCTGGAAGGGGGAGCGAGACAGAGCGTGTGTGCAGGAGAGAGAGAGAGAGAGAAAATAATTCTAGTAATTATATGAGAGTCCTGAAATACTAGGAGATGGAGATAATAACTGATCCTTAAAACAAAATAAATACATTGTGCACTTCTCGCTATATCTAATGCTTTCTCCTTTCACATTTGTGATATTCTGACCCTTTGGTTAGATCATTTACCTTGCTACATCTAACTTACTACTAAATCTTTAGAAAAATTGGCTTCCCTTGCTTTGATCTCCTACTATTGGATTACATTCTTCCTACTCCCTGTACATAGTTCTTCACGCCCACATTTAATTTCCCTATTTCTTTGTTTACATTCAATTTTACCATATTTCTTCACACTTTCCTGCATGGGTAAAGTCTATGTCATATTCAAACATGTTACTCTCTCTTGTTCCTTACTTTGCACTTTTTAACTAATCATGTAGTGTATTTGTTCCTAGAATGACAATTAAAAAAAAAAAAAAGTATGCAATGGTGAAAGCATGTTCCTTTTCACTCCATCTACAGCTGAATCGTGCTGCCATTGTTTGCCAACAGAACTTACATTACCAAACTTGGGCATCCCCATCAGTCTGTTTGACAGAATTTTCCTGGGTTTTTCTCAGAAGGTGTGCATTTTTCAAGTGCCAGTAACATACTACAGAATTTCCCAGGAGTAACAGCTTGGTTTCAGGGACTTATTCAAAAGCCTCACTTCCAAAAAAGTTATTTGAAACAGAAGAATCCAAACCTATTATTTACATTCTATAAATCAAAACAAAACTATAATCAATGCATTTCAAAATATTGCTATAATTATTTTCTACAGGCTGATAAATTGCTGGACATCCTTTCTTAAGCACTGGTTGGCAATTCTGTGAACACTAAACAAAATGTTTATTTAATTTTAGATTGTGAATCTAATTATTAAAATGCGATTCAAAATCAAAATCATAAAAAAAAAAAAAAGAAATTAAAATAAAAATAGGGGGGCATATTTCATCTGCATTAGAGTGTTTTTAAAGACCTGTTTAGTGAAGGGATAAGAGGCACTTGCTCGAGGGTGTAAAGGGCTGACTCTGACCCTAGAGACTGCAGATTCCACCCCAGTGGCAGAGCATCCTAAGGCAGGTGACAAAGCCTGAGGCCACAGCAATGTCCCCTATGCCAGTCTGGGTCTAAGAAGCT